>NC_133330.1:193341357-193598857 GCF_042186555.1 Aquarana catesbeiana | reverse complement strand
CATAGCATAAAAGGGGCGGGCCAGGGACACCAAGACTGGAGAGGAAAGAGTTAAATGATGCTGGAGGTCCTCTAGGCATGAAATAAGGTGGTCTTTATCTGACTTGCTGCAGTTTTAAAATGAACACTTTTACACAGTTCAGTGCTGTGAAATCAGAGCAAGCAATTTAAAGGGGTTGTAAAGCCAGAAGGTTCTTTATCTTAATGCATTCTATGCATTACAATAAAAAGCCTTCTGTGTGCAGCAGCCTACCTAATACTTACCAGAGCCCCAGTACTGTCTAGCGATGTTCACGAGCATCTCGGCCGCCCGGGACTCTCCCTCCTCATTGGCTGAGACACAGCAGCGGCACCATTGGCCCCCACTGCTGTCAAAGTCAGTTAGCCAATCAGGAAAGAGGGGGCGGGGCTGAATGGACAAATGGAGCTGCAGCTCGGCTTGGGTGCCCCATAGCAAGCTGCTTGCTGTGGGGGCACTCAACAGCAGGAGGGAGGGGCCAGGAGCACCGAAGAGGGACCCAAGAAGAGGAGGATCTGGGCTGCCCTGTGCAAATCCACTGCAACAGAGCAGGCAAGTATAACTTTTTTTTTTTCACTACAATAGCTTTAAGTATAGGAGAGAAGTCTTTACAACTATGAGAGACTGAGAATTGGTTCACACCAGAGTACAGTAGGGGAAAAGCACGCTGTGCACGCCTTTCATGCACAGTGCTCAAAACACACTGCCTTTGCAATCTGCTGCTGAGGCCAATGTAATGTTAACGCCACTCTAAATGCAGAGCATTTGAGGTCACCAAATTGCATGGTACTACAGTGCCATGCAACTTGGTGCGGCACTTTTTTTTTTAAAGTAGAGCACGCGTTCCGGTGCAAATTCAGCCCATTCAAATGAATTGGTTACAAAATTGCACTGCACAGGAATCACATAGGAATGTGAACACCTATAAACAGGGCGCTTAAAACTGATCTGCAGAAACACAATTTGACAGTGTACCAAAGCATCACACGGTTACAAATAACACTCTCTGTAAAACTGTCAGTTTGAATAGAAGCAACAATATCTGATATAATCAGCTTCTCTCAATATCCAAGATCACCACCAGTCTTGTGACATACGTGTGTTCATTTTTTTCCCTCCATCATGTGATGGAGAAAAAAAAAAAAAAGGAGGAGATTAACGGACCCATGTTAGGTCTACAGGCAAGTGGATCTGAACAGACGTGCATCCGTTCACATCCTTTTACCTCTGATCCATCACATTTAGATTTAAAAAAAAAAACTTAAAACTTAGGCCTCTTGGTACATTCCTGAGTTCTACGTTTGAGCTACCATTCATATCCACCTGAAAAATTGACATGTGGTTCTGACCAGAATGAGCTCCAGAAGGTTTTACCCCCTTCATGACCAGGCCAGTTTTTGCTATTTGGCACTATACAAATTTGGCAATCATGCAACACTGTACACAAATTAAATTTACATAATTATTTCACACAAATAGAGCTCTCTTTTGCCGGTATTTGATCACCACTGGGTTTTTTACTTATTATAAGACTCCTCCAGCGGTATCATGGTTGCTTTACTCAATCTTAAGATGGGAGGGTCTGTGACAGGAGGGGAAGTCCATTTCTTTAGTAGGGGCTCCTCATAGGGGTGACGCACCGAGAAGTGTTTTGGGACCACAAAGGGACACTTTGGGCGTTCCCAAACCTTAGAGACAAATTTATCAAAATAGGTAGGCTAAGGAAAAACTTTAGCCGAGACTGTACGTACCAAAGGGGACAGCCACTCCTGTGGCAGCCCCTAAGGTATCATCAACTTTAAGCATTTCCCGCACTGTGCGGTCATGGAGGAGGACGATTTAGCCACACCAGAGGAGTCGGAGATTGTCTTGTCAGGGCACTCAGGAAAAACTGGGACCGCAGCTGCGTCAGAGCCCGATTTGGGTCTCCGATACTTCCAAGGGGGAAGGAGAAAGCAGAGGGTGTTTCTTTCCTGCCTTAAGCCTCAGTGCCATCTCCACCAAGGAGTCAATGACTTCAAGGACCACAGACAAAGCATCCACAGAGGACAGAAAGGAACCCCCCACCTCCACGAGGGGAGGCATGAGCCTGAGGCTCCATGTTAAAGGACCACCCGGGAGACAGGCAATGTCATCTACTTACAGATTCACAGAGGTTGGTAACATTCCTGAGACAGATCTGCCTCCAACCAAGGTGGAGGGACTGTTGGCCAGGGTAGCACTGTGACACGGATGTCAGGTGCCCAGTCATATGTGCCCCTGCAAGACGTTTACCTTGCCAGCCACCCCAGTCCAGGATGGGGCTGTCAAAGCAGACCCAGCGTGTAATTAAAGGTATGTGAGCATTCGCTGGTCAGGCTGGGGTGACCACTGGATTTAGATTATCCAGCCTGTCTGTTGATTTAAGATCTCTGCAGGAAAAAATCCCAGAAAAACAAAAAAACAAAAAACCAAAAAACCACACCAGGTCCCAGCAGGGAACTAGGTCCGTACTCCTGAAACACCAGGCAGAAACAACTGGCTAACCAGCTAGGACTGCCCATAGGCGGTGCTAGTGTCCTACTCCTGTAGGTGGCGTTATAAACCCTATAGTCAAAAATGAAGAGAAGCTGTGTCCGTCAATGAATTTAAGATAAAAAAAAAGCTTTAAATAGGCTATATTATTTTATTATTTTTGAAGAGTACTATTATATATTTTATTTCTGTGGAACTTTTAATTAGGGATTTTAGTCAAAATTGAGCGTTGCACAGATTAGAAGCTTGCTGATTGTATTGCCTTGTAATGTCCTTGAACATAAGTTAATAAACCAAAAAATATAATTAGTATACAATTATCGCAATGTTGTGACTGACAGGACATTTTGTAGATTAAAACATCCTAATCCAGTGAAACACCTATATTTATAGTCTCCTCACCTGACATTTTACCAGCATGTCAAAGAAATCTTCATCTGGCTCCCGGTTTTCACTGGCCATCAGGTGACTCAGAACAGAACTACTATTTTTCTGGTTGATCCGCAAACCAGGCAGATTGCTAAAACTGGCTCTCTGATCATCCAGCCGACGGCTCTGAGAACTGGCAAGAAGATCTAAGAACTCATCAGTGTGAGGAGAAACAACCGATGCAGAGAGAGCTAAGGAGTAAAAACACAAAATCCATTAAAATTCAGAAAACATCAGTGATACGAACAGTACTCTAGCATATCATACTATTAGGTTAAAATAGAATTCTAGGTTTATTTTAATTTGATATAGTTTGGGTCAAGCTGCAGCTGGTGTGTGTACTGTAATATATTGTAGTAGCATCAGCTATATACAGTGAGAGGTGCCATGTTCAGCAGCAATGCAGGCAACTTGCAGTCTGCTGCTGGAGCTAAATCAATTAGGCCTGAATGCTTCTGTCATTCTCCTTCATGCCAGAGAAGCAACCAGTTCCTTAATTTAGTTCCTGTGGCAGATGGAAAAGTTGCCTGGTACTGCTGCAGAACACAGCGCCTCTCATTGTCTGTAGCTGTTGCGACTACAATATAGTACAGCACACACAGTTGTTGCAAAAACTAGAAATAGTTTGTTTGGGCCACTTGGCCCAAATAAAAAAAAAAAAAAAAAAATTAAACGTGGAATTCTACTTTATAAAATATTGCAGTTGTGCTAATTTTTAAAATAAATCGTATTTTTTAGATTCTAAAGAGCTTCCACTTCTAGGAAAAATGGATACCGTACTAATGCCCATCTGTCTACCAACAAAGGCATACTGCAAATGCCCAGTCCCCTGAAAAGGAAACACTTGAGAGAAAGCCTCTGAAGGATGACTTAACCACTTGCCGACCGCTGCACGCCGATGTACATCCAAAGTTTGGCGGCGGATATCGTTGTTATGACAGCAGCTAGCTGCCATAACCCCGGTATCCCCGTTTTCGTGCAGGAGTCAGCTTTCAGATAAAAGTGGTCCCTGCGGCGGATTCACCGCGAGATCACTTTTATCGGTGGCGGGAGAGGCCCCCCCTCCAGCC
Source organism: Aquarana catesbeiana (assembly GCF_042186555.1). Taxonomy (NCBI): domain Eukaryota; kingdom Metazoa; phylum Chordata; class Amphibia; order Anura; family Ranidae; genus Aquarana; species Aquarana catesbeiana. Next base: position 193,594,826 of record NC_133330.1, on the reverse strand, counting down.
GCAATCCTGTGCCCCCCGCCGCTTACCGGAGCCGTCGGTAGCGGCGGAGGCGATCGCGTGCCTGGAGACGAGTGAGGCTAAGATGGCGCCCACTCGTCCCCATGACACTGCTGGGCGGAAGCGACGTCAAAACGTCACTTCCACCCATACGTCTTAAAGGCACATTTTTTTTCAATGTCATAAATTACTTTATTTTTATTTTTTATTGCATTTTAGTGTAAATATGAGATTGGAGGTCTTAAGAGGTCCTGTCATGCTTTTTTCTATTATAAGGGATGTTTACATCCCTTGTAATAGGAATAAAAGTGACACAATTTTTTTTTAAACAGTGTAAAAATAAATAAAATCATGTAAAATAAATAATTAAAAAAAAAAAAAAAAAAGCAAAAAACGCATACGTGAGTAGCGCCCGCATATGAAAACGGTGGTCAAACTACACATGTGAGGTATTGCCGCAATAGTAATGCCCCGTACACACGGTCGGATTTTCCGATGGAAAATGTCCGATCGGAGCGTGTTGTCGGAAATTCCGACCATGTGTGGGCTCCATCGGACATTTTCCATCGGATTTTCCAACACACAAAGTTGGAGAGCAGGAGATAAAATTTTCTGACAACAAAATCCGTTGTCGGAAATTCCGATCGTGTGTACACAAATCCGACGGACAAAGTGCCACGCATGCTCAGAATAAATAAAGAGATGAAAGCTATTGGCCACTGCCCCGTTTATAGTCCCGACGTACGTGTTTTACGTCACCGCGTTTAGAACGATCGGATTTTCCGACAACTTTGTGTGACCGTGTGTATGCAAGACAAGTTTGAGCCAACATCCGTCGGAAAAAATCCTAGTATTTTGTTGTCGGAATGTCCGAACAAAGTCCGACCGTGTGTACGGGGCATTAGAGTGAGAGCAATAATTCTAACCCTAGACCTCCTCTGTAACGCAAAACATGCAACCTGTAGAATTTTTTAAACATCACCTATGGAGATTTGAGGGTAAAAGTTTGACGCCATTCCACGAGCAGGCGCAATTTTGAAGCGTGACATGTTGGGTATCAATTTACTCAGCGTAACATTATCTTTCACAATATAGAAAAAAAATTGGGCAAACTTTACTGTTGTCTTATACCTTATACAGTCCACTTCCTGTTTGTCTGGTAAAAAGCCTAGGTTTATGATATCATGCACAGCTCTCTCTCACTCTCCTGAAAGTTTTCCAGGAAGGGAGGGGGGGGGGGTGAGTCACAAGAGGGCCAAGGAGAGCTGCAGAGCTGGAGGGGTGCCTCTGTAAATCCAGGAAGTGAACAGGCAGCAGCTTCAGCTGCCCACAGTTAAAATGGCTGCAGCCAGACTCCGTGGAGGGAGATTTCTGCAGCATATTTGGCAAGTACAGACTGCACCTCCTCTTTAACAGCTTTAAGATCAGCCACCATTGTTTGACAGTGGCACAATGGCTCTCCTGCGCAAATCGCCGTAGCTGTACGGCGGCTCGCGCAGGCTCAGTTGTGGGTGGCATGCGCTCGCTCCCGTTGCGGGAGCGTGCCCGTGGGTTGGGAGGACTCAATGTCCTCCGGCGGCCCGTGATTGACTTTTACACAGGCAGAACAGGGAAATGCCTATGTAATCAAGGCATTTCCTCGTTCTGACAGGTGACATGACAGGGATCTACTGTTCCAAGTGGTTGGGAATGGTGATCTCTGTCATGTCCCAGTAAGCCCATCCCCCCCCACAGTTAGAAACACTCATAGGGAACACAGTTAACCCCTTGATCACCCCCTAGTGTTAACCCCTTCCCTGCCAGTGACATTTATACATTAATCCGTGGTGTCAAAAGTGTTTGATCTGCCTTCGCAATCCCGATAAAAATCGCTGATCACTGCCATTTCTAGTAAAATAAATAAATAATAAAAATGGCATAAATCTATTCCCTATTTTGTAGACGCTATAATTTTTGCGCAAACCGATCAATATACGTTTATTGCGGGGTTTTTTAAGAAAAATATGTAGATATTTACTACAGCCAAAAGTAAAAAATTGTTTTTGTCATGAAGCTTGGAATACTGAAGTATTTCTCCTTTGATTCTATTACACAGTGGGGGGGGGGGGGGGTCTTCTGCCTTGTTTTAAGGCTAACCCCCTCCAGATGGCTCCATGGTCTGGAAGGAAGGCATTGTTCTGTGTTTGACTGTTTATGTACTTTAATTACCCCCTGGGGCTTCTCTGTGTCATTACACATATCAGTCCTCCTATTCAAGCTATCGGATTAATCCCTGCTGACCCTGTTTCAAGTCCTCATTTGCATGGACAAGAGGACCTGAGTGAAGACTCACATGTACTTTACAATTGACCAATAGGAAAGGGGTTGTTGGGGGCGGGGTGTTCAAACTGCTGTGTATAAAAGTGTGTTGTGTGCATCAATAAAAAGGAGATTCCTGGTTGAACTTACATACAGCCTGCCTGGTGTTTGTTCTGAGCTATCACAACTGGATTCGAACGGCACATAGCTGTAGTTCAATTCCCGAAGCATCAGATGACCAAACCATCAGACGTTGATATCTACAATCTGATTCAATAGCCACAGAGGAGTGTCGGGAGAGTGGAATCGAGCGAGCAGGGGCTCGTTACAGTTTTCAAAATTGTCGTTCTTTATTTATAGCGCAAAAAATAAAAACTGCTAGACAGGGATGTCCGTTATCCCCGGGTTTGTTTGCCCTAGCTATTGAACCTCTTGCTATCCTTATTAGGTCCTCCGTGGCTGCAGGGGGGATGGAGGTGGGCCCTCTACGGGAACAGATCTCCCTCTACGCGGATGACGCTCTTCTTTATCTCCCAGATGCTTCCCACTCCCTCGAGGAGACCCTAAGGATCATAGACTTATTTGGTTCCTTCTCAGGTATACGCATAAACTGGAACAAATCCATGCTTTTCCCGATCTCCCAACCGCCCCTACTCCCTCCCCACCATATACCCCTGCAAACGGTCACTAAGTTTCGGTATCTGGGCATTGAAATACAAAGGGATCTCTCTTGTTACCTGACTGATAATGTCTACCCCATTCTACAGCAACTAATAAAATGCTGCTTAACATGGAAGTCTCTTCCCCTGACACCGGTGGGTAGGATAAACCTCCTCAAAATGATATTCCTCCCCAAATTCCTGTATGTATTTAGAAACACTCCAGTACCTATCCCTGAATCATTTTTTAAGCAACTAGATCGGGTGATTACTAACTTTATTTGGGCGGGACGGACCCCCAGGGTTGCCAAAACGAGCCTGCAGCTTCCCCTATCGGCGGGTGGGCTGGCATTGCCGTGCTTCAGGAAATATTATTGGGCGGCGGTGCTGGTGACGGTGCGCTGGTGGTTTGTTCAGTCTCGACATAACCCAGCGGTCAATTTAGAAGCAGCCATACTGGGGTCATATTCAGCATTGAGCAACCTGGTATTCAGGGGTCCAAAAGCACAAGGTAGTATGACCATCCCCATGCGCACGACCGCCAAAATTTGGGAACAGCTGACAGCTAAGCTCAACCCACCACAAACTTATTCACCCTATACACCACTCTGGGGTAACCCTAAACTACCACATCTGTTAATGATCCCAGACCCAGCAGTCTGGGCTAAATATGAAATTAAAATCTTACAGCATATAATGCCAGAGGGTAAACTTCTTACATTTGACGAACTACGTAATACCTTCCAACTCCCTACTAAAATGTTTTTCCGCTATTTGCAACTGAGACACGCAATTCAGGCTCAATTCCCTTCAGAAATTCAACTACAATCACATATGGTGGAGCGCTTCCTTATTTCCAAGCATGTGGACCGTGTCCTCTCCTCTTTGTATCTCCGGGTGTCCCTGGGAACTGATAACCAGGGGACTAGGCTATTTAACAAATGGAAGCTGGTTGTGCCCTCCCTGACGGATGACGATTGGGAAGAGGGAGTCCAACAATATATTCCTTTGATGATATCCGCCAGGGACAGGTACATCCAGCTAAAATTCCTTCACCAGGCATACTACACACCTCAACGGCTTGCTAAAATATATCCCTCTCACTCTGATAGGTGCCCAAAATGCAATACGGACATAGGTACTTTCTTACATGTGGTGTGGTCGTGCCCCCTTCTTCAACAGTACTGGAGGGAGGTGGTGCAGTACATCAACTTAATTGGGAACCTGACACTTACACTGGATCCCCGGGTCCTTCTCCTGGGGATCTGTGATACCCTCATCGCAAACACCCATAAGAGGCTATTCGTTTTCTATGCTCTATTCTATGCAAGGAAAACCATCCTATTTAAATGGAAACAGACAGACCCCCCAACAGTGGGACAGTGGAAAACACTCATTGATAAGACCCTCCCCCTATATAAGCTCACATTTATGAGCCGGAAGTGTCCCAAAAAGTTTGAAAAAATTTGGGGTCCATGGGTTTCTAAGTAAATGGCCACTGATGCGGATCCCCCCAGGAGAACTCGCTGAACTTATATACCACTAGACCGATTAAGAAATATTTAGAATACACTTAAAATTACCACTAAAATATACCTCCCCCCCCCCCCCCCCCCCCCTTTTTTTTTTTTTTTTTTTTTTTTTTGTTGTTTTGAGGAGGAGGTATTGCTCCTAAAATACAACCTTGCAGTGATATGAATACTTACAACTAAGATCTGAACTGATGTGCCTTGCTTTTTGATATAATACTTGAGATTATTTAACCTAGATTGTCACCTTCCTTCTGGAAATGGTTTTTCTTTGCCTCTCTTATGTAATCCTCTCTTATTGTGCCCTTTTATATTTCTATGTATAGGTATATGTACATATATATATATATATATATATATATATATATATATATATATATATATATATATATATATATATTTATATATTTGTGAATGTACATCTTTTTTATCTTTGTATTGAAACTTTTCTCCTTTGGAGATGAATAAAAACGTAACTGTTAAAAAAAATAAAAATAAATAAAAACTGCAAAGGGGGCGTGGCCGGATGTTGGGCTGAACAGAAGCGTGGGTGATTAGCTCCTGCCATCCTGATCCTTTATCCTTTGTTTTTGGACTCCAGCGGACCTGCCTTGCACCCCTCATAACCTCCCAGCTTGTTGGAGCGCTGCCTGCAGTTGCCAGCACAGCGCTTCTCATACCTGCAGCTGCCTGGGAGACAGACCGCGGCTCCGGCCTAGTTCCCGGAGTGGTGTCCATCTTGCCTCACCCGGCGGCGGCCTCAGCAGGATCTCCTGGCCTCCCTGAACTGTCCTGGGCCCGATCTCCTCCTATTGCAGCCGCCCAACTGCCCGGGGCCACCAGTACGGCGTTTCCTCCTCATCTTACAGCTGCTTGAGGGACGGATCGCGGCTCCGGCCTGCATTCCGGGGCGGCGGCCATCTTGGTGCCCCCGGAGACAGCCCAAGCAAGTGCTCCTGGCCCCCCCTGCACATCTTGAGCTCGGTTCCATACAGCTGCTGCCGGCCGCATCATCCGGGCCGCCATTGCGGTGCTCACTCGCCCTGTGGCTACCTGTGGGACGGGCCGGGGCTCCGGCCTAATTCTCAGCGGCCATCTTGCTTCACCCTGTGAAGGCCTCGGCGAATTCTAAGGGACCCTCTGACCACCTTGAGCCCAGGTTTCTCTAACCACAGCCATCGGGACCTCACAGCTGGCCAACCGCTGCCTGCTGGCCCCAGTGTGTCATTCTAACTAAACAGTAAAGGGGGGAGATTGGGGATTTGGCCTGGTAAGAGGCGGCCATCTTGATAAACCTGGGTGATCACCTGCGGCTCTCCTGTCCCCTTGGCACCTCTGTGACTCTAATCCATCTCCATCCTGGTGCATTTTCAGCAGCTCTGCTCAGCAAATACCTTCCTCCGGTCTGAGGGTCCCCCCCGGTCCTTCCGATGACCGGGAAACAGCAATCGGCAAAGAAGGCAGCTACTTCCATCTCCCGGATCTCGCCACTGAACACACGTGCTACGGCCGCCTTGCCTATAGCACCATCCTCTCGGGCCTCTGTAGCGGTACAAACAGACACCTGGATGGCAGCACTCAGGGTCTCAGGTCAAGAGGGGCCCCCGACGGTCTTGGAGGAAGCGTCGGAGCGGCTGGGTGAGGGGTCCACCACAATGATACTGGCGGCCATTGCAGATAGTAAGTCATCCGTGGAGGGGAAAACAGATACCCTGACTATCGAATGTGGGCTGATAAGGCAGGATATGGACAAAATTACCAGAAACTGAGCAGCGCATTTCTACAATGGAAGACATGGCGGCCTCCACGGCGCAATCGGTGGTGGAGCTGCAGCAGCAGGTTAAAACTCTAATGGCCCGTTCAGAAGATGCAGAAAACCGCCTCAGGCGCAATAATGTCCGGGTGGTGGGGCTCCCTGAGGGTGAGGAGGGCGCCAATCCTGTGGAGTTTGCGGAGGCTTTTTTCAAAAAGCTCCTGGGACTGCAGCATCTGTCTCCTGTCTATGTCGTGGAGCGGGCGCATAGGGTACCCACAGGCCAGAGACCGACGGGAGAGTGGCCACGTGCGTTTCTTGTGCGCCTGCTGAATTTCAGGGATAGAGATATGATCCTGGCGGAAGCCCGCAAGCTCTCTGAATTGAAACATGAAAATGCTGCCATCCATTTGTATCCTGATTTCTCGCCAGAACTGCAAAAGAAAAGACGCTCCTTTATAGATATCCGCAGACGCCTGAGGGAGAAGGGTGTGATTTATTGCATGCTGTATCCTAGCCGTCTAAAAGTACTTCATCGTGGAGCTGCAAAATTCTTTGAATCCCCTGCGGAGGCGGCTGAGTGGCTGGATGCCATCGCCTAATGCTGGGATCTGGTGGCAGAACCTGTCTCACGGAAACATGTAGATTGGGTCCAGAAGATACTTACCTTCATGTGGTACTAATGCTGGGAGTGGTGGTTCCTGCTGATGCGGCACCTTTTTGGAATCCTGTTGTCCCAAAAAAGTTTTTTCTTTTTGTCCCCTTAGCGGTCTGCAATGGAGGACAATCTCTGGAACTTGCCATCCGTGCACTGCAGGAGCTTCAGGTACTGTTCTAAATGTTTGCACTACCTACAAGTCTTCCCGGCCCCCCTTTTTGAGCAGATAGACTCTGGGAACGTTCCACCAAGTTGATGGGAATAAAGTTTCTCCGGCGGTTTTGCTCTTTTTTTGGTTCTGTTCGCCTGGAGCAAACAGGGAGTTGGGTTCTTAGAATGTTTTTTTCTGTGACTTCTCTTTTTTTATTATTTTTTGCAAGTCCTTTTTTATCTTTTTCTCTTATGTTTTTTGTTGGGAAAAGATGACTGTTTTCTATGCTTCCCTCGGTGGCCCACCTCACTGGTGCGACCACATGAGGGTGTAAATTGCCTATTAAGATATATGCTGTCCATTTGTAGTGCTGTGGTGCTTTGCTGCTCTCTGTGCCCGGGTCCCTCCCCACTGACCTCCCCAGTTTACGGGACAACTCCTGTCCCTATCCAATACCTAGCTCCACTCTATGAGTGACCTCAAAATAATCTCATGGAATGTCCGCGGATTAAATTCCAAATTTAAACGTTCATTGGTCCCCCAGTACCTCAAATCCTTGAATCCCCATATTATCCTCCTGCAGGAAACCCACCTAGAGGGTAACAACATTTTATCCCTGAACAGGAACTGGATACAGAGAGCCATACATTCTATGCACTCCTCCTATGCCAGGGGAGTAACTATTTTAATACATAAAAACTTAGCATGTGTTATAGAACATGTAATAACAGATCCCTATGGAAATATGCAATTGTGGTCCTTGCCATTGAATCTCAGTTATTGGCAATAGCGAATGTATATGTTCCACCCCCCTTCAAAAATGAGGTTCTATACCTGGTTTTAGAGAAGATTGCCACCTTTGGCCCATTAAAAGTGCTTGTGACGGGCGATTTTAACAACATCCTAGACTATGGGCTGGACACCTCTAACCCGACTCGGGTGCGGAATCTAGAACTCGGTCACTGGGCAGACGCGGCGGCGTTGGAGGAGGTGTGGAGGTGGAAACATCCTGGTGAGCGCAGTTATTCTTACCTTTCCCACATCAGTGCCTCCTCATCCCGTCTTGATCTGGCTTTTGCTAATTCAGCAATGCTGCCACAGATTGCGGAAGCCGTTTACCTGGCGGAGGGGCTTTCTGATCATACCCCCTTACAGGTAATGTTGAGCCGATCCGCAGGCAATAGTCATAGGAGTTGGAGGCTGCACTCGGGGTGGGTGAGTGAGCCCTCGGTTGAGGCATTGGTCTCCCCACACATACAGGAATACTGGGACAACAATGAGGGTTCAACAGATGGGCTCGCGGTCTGGGATGCGTTCAAGGCATCCACCCCTGGGGTATCTATAGCTGCCATTAAAGCCGCTAGGGCGGAGAAAAATTCAGAGTCGGAAATGCTTCAGGCCCGTGAACTACGCTGTGCAAAGCTCCATGCTGATGCGCCTTCCTCCTCCACCCTGGCGGAGTTACAGATGGCCAGAAGGGCCTTGTTGGTCCATTTTCAAACTCATACACAAAGTACATTTAAGAGAAGGGCTGAGGAACTATTTGAAAAAGGGGATAAGAATGGGAAGCTGTTGGCCTACTTGGCGGCAGACACCCGAACACATACAGCTATCCCTTGCATTTATTCAGCTGGAGGTAATCTAGTGAGAGATGGAGAGGGTATTATGCGGGCTTTTGTGTCGTACTACTCAGAGTTATATACTGCTATACCCAAATACGATGACCAAGTGCTAATGGATCTGTTGGGCTCCCTTCGGATCCCGGAGCTGCCGGGGGAAGTGGCGGCGGAGTTGGAAGCTCCTTTTACTCCTAAGGAATTGGCTTTGGCCATTGCCTCCTTTCCCAATGGTAAAGCTCCGGGTCCGGATGGGATACCAGCGGAATGGTACAAAACTTATATGTAGCTGTCGTCTCCCAGACTCTTGCAACTTTATGGAGAATGCTTTGAAGCAGGGAGACTGCCACTCTCGATGTACGAGGCTCATGTGGTGTTACTGCCCAAGCCTGATAAAGACCTTCTTCAATGCTCCTCCTACAGGCCCATAGCACTGTTAAACATGGACCTCAAAATTTTGAGCAAAATGATTGCCAATAGATTGATGAAGATTCTAGAGCACTTGATACCACCAGATCAAACAGGGTTTTTTCCCAAAAAAGCAACTGATATTAGCATCCGCAGAGTATACACCCACACGCAAATAGATGAGGAGATATCTTCTGGAGGGGCTCTGGTGTTTTTTGATCTGGAAAAGGCATTTGACTCCATAGATTGGGGATATATGACCCGGGTACTTCAACGCATGGGATTTGGTCCTATATTCCTCAAATGGATATCAATGCTCTATGAGCAGCCGGTGGCGGCACTCCGCCTTAACGGAGGGGTGTCTGACAATTTTCCAGTATCCAGAGGCACCAGACAAGGGTGTCCATTGTCACCGGGCTTATTTGCGTTGGTCATGGAACCTCTGGCGATTGCACTGCGCTCCTCCTCTCAAATTCAGGGTATTAGGGTGGGTACTCTTACCGAGACTACAGCCCTTTACGCAGATGACCTAGTCCTTTTCATTAGAGATACTGGACCTTCTCTACAGGCTGCTTTACTGGGGTTTCTGGACTCAATTGGTCAATTGGAATAAATCCAAGATACTTCCGCTACGTTCTCACCGGGCAAAAAGACAGGCAGAACCAAGAAATCCCTTGCAATGGGTAACACAAATCAAATACCTGGGTCTTCAAAATTACGAATTCGGTGACGGAATTCATCAGTCTTAAAGTGTCCCCATTACTAGACATCTCCAAAAAATTACATTCCTGGAAAAATCTTCCATTGTCACTTATTGGGAAGATAAATATTGAAAATATTACCTTTACTCCTGTATACCCTTAGAAATTCTCCGGTGTGGATACCAAAAATAGTCTTCAGGTCAATAGACAGTATGATCTATTCTTTTCTGTGGCAGGGAGGAGTCCCCCGCATTAAACTGACCATTTTGTAGCAGCCGTGGGGGGAGGGAGGCCTAGCGGTACCAAATTTCCAAAAATATTTTTTAGCCGGCCAATTAACGGTGGCGCACCGTTGGTTGACCACGCCTTCGGATGACGCTGCGGTGTCGTTGGAGGCGGCATGTGTGGGTTCATATGAAGCACTATCCTGCTTGGTATATAGGGGTTTGCGGGCTCCCTACCCTCTGATGCCCTCCATGCGCTCTGTAATTAGGGCATGGTCCGTGACTCAGGGGCTCCGGCCTTCTAGTCCTAATACATTTTCTCCAAATCTCCCCTTGTGGAGGAATCCTAGTCTGCCGCACTTCTTTGACTACCCGGATCCCATAGTGTGGACAAAATACGGAATTAAGACACTAAATCACATTGTAGCGAATGACACCCTAATGTCCTTCGACGTGCTGAAATCGCGTTATGAACTACCAAACACGCATTTTTTTCGGTACATTCAATTAAGGCATGCCTTTTAATCCCAATTTGGAGGAGAACCTCTTGACCTTGAGCCCAGTGATTTAGAACTGCTGACTCGCAGTGACTCATTGTCTAAACCAGTTTCCAGCCTATACAGAGATCTCTTTCAGGAAACAACGAAACTGTTAGAACCCTGCAGACAAGCGTGGGAGGCTGTAACCTCGGGGTTGGATAGAGATGATGTATGGGGAATTGCAATTCAGACTCTGGTCTCCACTAGGGACAGACTAATTCACTTTAAATTCCTGCACAGGATTTATCTGATCCCAGCTAGACTTGCTAGGATGTTTGGGAATCAGCATTCATCTTGCTGGAGGTGCTCCACGCCGCTAGCGAATTTTATGCATATCTTTTGGGAATGCCTACAGGTCAGGGCATACTGGCAGGATGTAGCAGGCTGCATAAGGTCGGTCACCTCTATTTCGATTCCCATGACAGTTGAGGTATGCCTACTGCATCTGGTGGAGCCCCTAGCTACTACCAGGGCTATTAGAACTCTTCTTATCCTATTGTTGTTTTATGCCAAAAAGAGGATTATTCTCTCCTGGAAGAGTTCCTCAGCCCCAACCTTAGAGTCCTGGAAGGCATTGGTTAACAAGGCAGTACCATTTTATAAAGCCACTTATTTGAGTAGGGGGGCACTGACCAAATTTGACAAGGTGTGGGGTGGTTGGATGGCATCGGTGGATACGGTGTCAGACTAATTACAGATAACCTATCGCTATTGATATTGGTGTATGAGGACACAAAGGAGGAAGTATATGACCGACATACAGGAGAAATATTGATAATTCTGCATTAGGACAACTGGTCACTTGTAGGGGGGAGAGTTATTTATTCATACGAAATTCTTAGTGCTGGGGGGGGGGGGGAGCCGGGTCATGCTTTGGACTGTATTTAGCATCACGACCCAAGTTGTTAGTCAGTGAGGGTGCGGTGTCTCCTAGTGCCTTCCTCCAGTCTGGAGGCCAACTTGGACAGTATATATCTGTGAAAAAGCTTCGTTGTTTGGGGGGGAGGGAGGAGGGAGTTCTAAATTTATGTTTGTGTTTTTGTATGTAAATGTCCACCGGCAATTGTGATAGTCGGTGGCTGTCGGCCGTATGTGGCCTGTTATTTGTATGCCTTAAAAAATGAATAAAAAAGAATTTTCAAAAAAATAAATAAATAAATAAAAACTGCAGAGGTGATCAAATACCACCAAAAGAAAGCTCTATTTGTGGGGGGGGGGGGGGGGACGTCAAATTTTGTTTGGGTACAGCGTTGCACGACCACACACTTGTCAGTTAAAGCGACGCAGTGCTGAATCGCAAAAAATGCTCTGGTCATTAAGGGGCTGTAAACCCTTACATACACCCACTGAATTATCTAGTGCCAGGTGATACACAGAGATCCACAACACAAAGCATACACCACTCAGGCCAATGGTGCAATATCTCTCCAGTTGCTCGCCCCGACTTACCACCATTACTGAAGTGTGTAGAAGAAAGAAAGTGGACGGCACACTGGAACGAGAAGTTGAGAAGTTTGCTTGACAGAAATCTTTGTTGCATGCCAGACAGATGATATAAGACCAAGGTTAAAGTGTTTTTTTTGGGTTAACAAACAGATCATGTTCCCTTAAAGCATGTTATACAGCACAGTGCTTGTTCTGTGTCATTTGGCCCCCTGTATACCCTAAAAAACCTGGCTGATCCTGCCTGGCTATACCTCCCCTCTGAAGACTAACCACAATAATTATGGCTGCTGAGCCCTGACACCGTGGACAGTTTGCGTGATTGCGTCATCCGCAGGTCTCCAGTCTGTCTCCTCTGTGTCGTCCCCCCCCCCCTTTGTACCATAGTGCTTGTACCAGAATCCACGCCCCCCCCCCCGGCTCCTGCTGCTCTCATATCTTCTAGTAAATTGTTTTATCCCCTCTGTACCTTTATAACATGTGTGCCTGTGTAATGTAACAAATCTACCGATCTGTACCTGTATAAACACGGCTCAGCTGATTGTCGGTGCTCTCCCCCTCCTCTCCGGCTGACGTCAGCAGGAGGGCTCGGCCCCAACCACTGAAGTTGTGAGCCGAAGAGAGGAGAGGAATCAGCTGAGCGCCCAGAGTGGAGCTTATATTGGTGCAGATTCTTTACATTACACAGGCACACGTGTTACAATGGTACAGAGGGGATAGGAGACAATTAGAAGTGGGTTAACAACTACTTTAACGTTTCACATGGTGAACAAGCATATCCGTGTGAAACGTTAACCTTGGTCCTGTATCATCTGTGTGGCATGCAACAAGATTTCTGTCAAGCAAACTTCGTTCCAGTGTGCGGCCACTTTCTTTCTTCGATGCACAGAGATGAAACAAGGAGGGAGGGAAGGGGGCCTGGTGACTCTTTGCATTGGCATAGGCTGTCAGAAGTGGCTCATGCAGATAGCAGAGGGAAGACAGCAGATAGAAACCCCATTATGTGCTTTGAATTGAGGCAAGTACACAACCACTTTAACTACAAGTTTGGATGCCCATGTTTCTGGATCTACTGATGCTTTTGCCAAAAGTTTTTTTTTTTTTTACTAAAAGTAACCTCTGCCTCTAAATACTTCATCATACATTAATTAAGACACCTTTCACATATGCAGACTGTTTGTCAGTTTTTCATCCATCTGTTGACGGATGAAAAAAATGGACATCAATGCATCTCTATGGAAAAATGGATGTAAATGGATGATCATTCATTCACATCCATTTACTTCCGCTTCCATCAACATCCGTTTTTTGGAATGGATCAAAGCCCTATTTTTCTTTCATTAAAAAAATGGATCAGATGAGAATAAAAAACGGTCAAACAGTCTTTTTTTGCATAGAAAATGGCTCTGGGACTCAAGTGGTAAAGTGTAAGTTCACCTTTACAGACAGACAATCTGTGAGGTGAATTTACACTGGACCCCCTCCACAGCAAATTTCCCCCCCCCCCCCCAATCCCCCACTGTCAGGCACTGTGACGCCGTTTCAGCGCTCCAGGGATTTGAAATCCCTGTGGCTTAATCTCCTATCCATACCTCTCAAAGTATACCAACAAGAGGCATTCTAATTGGTCACCACCATCACATGGATGGCGCTTCCCAATCAGAATACATCTAGCCCATCCTAACAGCGCTGCGAGAGAGAGCACCAGTCCAGGAATTTGAAATCCTTCTGGCTAAGCAGTGCCCCGGTACCTGATAGCGGGGGATCACGGGACATGGGGTCCAGTGTTTACAGATTTCCTGTAAAGGTGAACTTACCCTTTAAGGACTCTAGCTGGTGGATTGAAAAACTGATGTAAAAAAACATCTGTCTTTTTCTTTGAAAATTGTGACAACTGATGAAACGAAAAAATGTGCGAAAGGGGCCCAAGTCTGGGGTGCCCAAGTATTTGATAACATATGTTTAAGTAGATCTCATCTTTTCTAATCCTAATGAAATTGAGCTGATGCTGGAGTTCAATAAATTACCATGAGAATATGACTTTTAATATACACAAGTGAAGTCCACACCATATAGTATATCATACCAAATTATATTAGGGACTGATTTTAAGCTCTCACATTAATACCTATTGGGTTTAGTCAGTTCAACCTGAAAATAGCGGTGTAACCACTAGTATACAGTACATCCTCCATCTACACAAACTTTTTTACTTAAAGCTGAGCTCCAGGCAGATGTAAAAAGGCACAAACTAATGCAGCCTTGCATTTAATAATCCACCATTAAATGTATTATTAATGCAAGCTGTGTAAGTACCTGAAGTTGACCTGGTACAAGCCTCTTGCAGTCCCTGTACAAACAGAACTGAGAGAGGGGAAGGGAGAGCTGAGTGACAGAGAAAGGAATTCTTCAGTGTAAAGCTGATCTGTTCACTTTCCAATCACAGGGTGGGGAGAAGACCTATAAAGTGAAAGTAAAACTGCAACAAATATATGCCCTCCATGACAGGAGTGTGCTGTGTGGCAGAGCTGTGTAAATCACAAGACTGGATGGGCAGAAATACAAATCCTTAGGTAGGTGAAACCGCTCATATATGTATTTCACTATTGTATACAGCTGCTTGCCTGGAGTTCAGCTTTAAGAAAATGCCTGCACCACACAAAAGCAGAAATGCAGTACATCTGGCTTATTTTCCAGCAAACTGCATACATTTTTATAGACACGTTTTCCATTGATGAACAACAAATGTGTGACATACATTTTCTCATGGATTTTGGAGGGGTGGAACATGTGGCTGTGGGAACACTTAAGATGTTCTTGCCCTGTAAGCTGCACCGCTGGTCATCCATCCTGTTGCTTTGAAACCGACTCAATAGATCAAAAAAGCCTTCATCTCCTATGCCGTCTGCAACCGCTGTTTTCTAAAGACACGGAGCAAAAAGAATATTATTATTTAAAAAGCAGTTCAATAGTCAAAGTTACTGTGCATGACCAAAAGAGAAGCGCAACCCTATGGCAGCCTCAGTCTTCCCTTTGGTCTTGCGCTGATTTGGAATTTAACTATTTGAGCTCTCACTTTGAACATCCTTCTGGATCAGAGAAGCTTTTTACATTTCATCTATAGGCTATGAATTTGAGCATACAGTAAATAAAAGGAAAGATTTTGAAGTATAGGGGTCTTCTGAATAAGCTTCTTTATACACATAGCTAATTGTTGCAATTTAGGTGACACTACTACATATCAAGGTAGCCATAGAGGTTACCTAAGTGTTTTTAGTTTAAAATAGAATAGGGAAGGATTAGAATCCCATGAGGTTTTTATTGCTGGCTGGGAATTACACACGAAGCTATATTCATTAGGAAAAGGAAAGCCAACCAATCCTTGGTTTAGCTAAAGTATTGCATTTATACTTCATTAAAAAAAAAAATTGAAAAGGGAAATATCCTTCAGCCTACGAATCCACGCTTGCCCAAATAGCCAGATACGAACACACCGCCAGGTCAGTACGTCGTACGGAGCTAACAGAGGGTGGTATCAAACACAATCTGTTGGCTGCAGCTACCGGGATTGTGTGTGAAACTGACAGGCAGACTCCTGCCTGTCGGGTGAGAGCATTAGTGCAGCTCCGCCCGATTGCTTGCACACCCCCAGTACCCGCGTTCCCACTACCGCCACGCCCCCGGGCTCCTCTTGCCCATCGGTGGGCCCAGGAGCTCCATGGTGGGTGTCGGCGGGTAGAGGGGGGAAGGAGAAGAGCGGACAAACATCTGCTCTCCTCCCCTTCTTGTGACCCCGAAAGCGACGTCTGACGTCACTTTCGGGTCAAGTTCCTGGTTTCCCCCGGCTAGCTCAGCCAGGAAATAATGTTTTGCAATGCGATGCGATCTGCATTGCAAAACATTTAGTGGAGCACAGGGGAGATAAGCAGGGCTTTTAGACCTTGCATATCTCAATAAAGAGAACCTGTCACCTAAAAATCATCACATAGGGGACTTCTTACTCCTATGTGATGAAAAAAAAAAAAAAAATTAATACACCCAAGCACATAAAATCCCCCCCCCCAAAATTTGAGGCCCTCCCACCCCCACATATATACACGCACGAACGTAAACGCATTTGTCAGGCGCCTATGCATGAAAACGTAGATTGCAATACACGTTACATATCTCTGCGCACGCCGGAGTGAGAGCAATAATGCTAACACAAGACCTCCTCCGTAACACTAAACTGATACCTATAGGGATTTTTTTGAAGCGTGGCCTAAAGAAAATATAGGGTACTGAAGAGGCACACCCCAAAAAACTGCAATATGGAAAAGTTTCCCCCAATGGGTTTTTTTTTTTAGCAGCAAAAGTTTGACGCCATTTCACAGGCGCACAAAAATTGGTTTGGCATGTTGGGCATTTACTCGTCTTTTACATTTTACCAAAAATATGGGGAATTTATTGCGTTTGTGTGCCTTAGAATTCACGTTAGTGTGTTTTTTACTGAAATTTTGCGTTTCCTAGACCTTTGCGGTAATAGTGTGACAGCAAAAATTGGAACTACCACTATTTTATTCTCTAGGGTATCTGATTTCAAAAATATATAATATTTGTGGGTTTTGTGTAATCTTCATTGGAGGAGAGTACACTTATTTCCCAGCACAGCTAGAGAACTGACAATGATGTGTTCCCCTGCTTACTGTTGTCAGTTTTTAATAGGAAAGCAAGGGAAATGGCAGGAACACCAGAGATTTCACACAAAAGGAAGCAATACAAAGAACAGGATACTTTTTCATACAAGTACATGGCAACGAGGAATGAGTTAAAAAAAACAACAATATAAAAAAGAAGCTGCATACCATAGTAACTTGCACAATAATAATAATAATAATAATAATAATGCACATGCTAGTAGACTCAGGGTTTGCACAGCATAAACAAGAGAGTGCTGTCCCTGCCACAGAATCAGAAGTCACAACCTACTGAAAGGAGCAATTTAAGAGGCTGGTAATTTTAGGCGATTGGACACTGGCAAATCTTTTTAGGACATGCCCCCTGGGCACTTCCCCTCTAATCTTACCTCACTCCGTGAGTCACCAGTTTTGTAGTCTGCAATGCAAAGTAACCAAGCAATAGAAGGGAGGGTGGTCTGTGCGGTGTACTGTACTCATACAATACAGTATTTACAGTATATCATTCAATACAGGCTGGATATTCACAGACCCTGGGATGTCCCCAAGCAATGAATCAGAAGGGTGGGCAACATGGCAAACACAGTTGTGCCAACAGGATCAACAATAACGAGGGTGAAGAACCTTGCCTCCAAAAGCTTCATCCACAGAGGCTTTAACATCCACCTGGTAAAACTTGACCGTATCAACTTAAGACCAAATAGCAGCCATGCAAAGCTGGGTAATAGATGCTTAATGTTGGAATGCTTAGGAAACACCCATAGATCTGGTGGTGCAAGTAAATAAGAGTGCTCGAGGTGTCTTATCCTTCAGAGTGTAAGCTCTTAAGATGAATTAAATTATTCAGCTGGCAACATGGACTTTGAAGCGGGTGACCCTGACAACAAGACAAAGCAAGAGTCCACCTTTCTTTGCTTTGGCTTTTAGATTGCTCTTCATTGTCAGAGTTATCAATTTGGGGAGCTTAAAGTGTTACTAAACCCAGGACCCTGCATTCACTATATCTGGTCTCCCACAGTACACAGAACATGCAATGAAATTATTTTAGTAAATATAAACTGCTAAATACATTCTCTCATTAGCAGTATATAGCAGTCTTGTGACTCCTATCGGCCAAGCACTGGTTAAAGCTCGTATGAGGGGTTTTCATTCTCCTCCGAATGTCCTATGAGGCTGCATGACCCCTAACCCTCAGTCTAGACCATGTTGATTAGCCCTGTGCTGATCACATGCACTCTCCCAAAAAAAAACTTCTTTACTTATACACACACCAAACTGAGCATGTGCAGAGTTCCTCCAAGGCTCTGTACTATCGGGAGATGGATTGGTGCAGAGGATTAACCCCTTAGGTTCCACTGTGAGTATAACAAGCTTGCTTTACTGCATATACAGACTGATTTTACTGTTGTGGGTTTAGTAACATTTTAAGAGCAGGCTACAAAGAGGAAAGGTATAGGTCTTTGTTAAGGTGGAAGTTAAATACCACTTTACTCAGAAAGTTAGGTCTTGGGCAGAAACCATTTTGTCTTTGTTAGGGATTGGTAATGGCTCCTTACAGGAGAGCTGCTAATTCAGAGACACGTCTGACAGACATGATAGCCATTTAGAAGGAGACTTTGAAAGGATTCAAAATGAGGTTTTGCAGACAGAACCAAAGATCCCAAGGAAGCACAAGGTGTTGCAAGGAGGGGTCTAATCTAAGAAATGCCTTGAATAAAAGGTTATTACCAGGGAAAAACGGAGACAGAGGTTTTTGGAACACAACAGACAAGGACAAAACATTAACCTTATTAGTACCTAAGGCCAAGTTCTGGTCAAGTCCTGACTGCAGAAAGGCCAGAATGAGGCCCTGAGAATCTTTGGTATTGAAATGCCTGTGTACACACCAGGCAAAGAAGGATTTACAGGTACGTTAGTAATTCTTTTCTTAAAGTGGCATTCCTAGCTTTAAGCAATATAGGAATGACAGAAAATCAGAGAAACCCCTCTCCCTAAAAACCTGGGTTTTTACCAGTCATGCCATTAAAATCAGTGACTGAGAAGCAGGATGGAAAAGGGGGCCCTGAGACAGAAGGTCTTGCCCGTTTAGAAGAGGCTAGGAATTGTCTCCTAGAAGTTTGACTATGTCTGTGTACCAGGTTCTCCCGATCCAGTTTGCTGCAATAAGAATCGCTGGTTTCTTTATTTGATCCATTTTGTGGAGCAGTCCAGGCAGAATTTGCATTTAAGAAAAGGCATATATGAACTGGACACAGGCTTAAAAATACTGGAAGTATGTATATCTCTTTATCCTATGAGTTTCCTATTCTTTTAAATATGGATTAGTATACACTCGAAAAAGCGCACACACACACACACACACACACACACACACACACAGATCCATTGCTGGCTTTTACATATGCCTTCAGTAATAAAGCTGTAAGTGCAGGGTGCAATACAAACCCGCTGAGTGTTTGCCATCTTTCTGTTGGCATCAGAAGAATTGCTGGTGTCTTGTAGTACTTTTGCAGTACTGTTCTTATACTTTTTGCCTTTCAGTCTATTCACAAACATAAGTTTAGCAGATGGCTTAGACAAAAGAGACTTCTGTTTTGCAAGTATTTCAGTGTTCCAGTTCTGCACCTAAAAAAAAAAGTTTGAAGAAAAAATGTTATTCTTGCATCAAATATGCATTTCATTTTGTTCATAGATAGTTCACTTTTCCTAGGCTCTCCTCTCCTTATGGTTCTATGGAGAGTCCAGCAGGGGTTGTGTGGTAACACTGCTTGATGTGACAAGGATACTGTTACAAACTGGGGGCTGAATGTATTAACAAACTGGCAGGTAAGTGAACCTGCTGGCACCCACCTAAAGCTGGTTTAAATTTTGTGGTTACTTTAGCACAGGAGTAGGTAACCTCGGCAACAGTGTCCAGTGTAATTTACCTTTACATTTTTTTTCTGTAAAGGCAAACAAACATTTTATGGTTGGACATGTGGGTACAGTATGTGGTTATGATGAATTATAATATTGCTGCTCTAAAGAATATTGTAAGAAATTTCATTATACATAAACAAACAAAAGTTATTTATCTTATCTAAAGTGTGGGCATTCTTAAATAAAAAAAAAAAAAAAAAAAAAGCTGGCAATTCCCATTACCACCCTCAAAAAACAAACTGAATACAGACAGTCCTCGCTGTCAGAACACAATGGAGTTGATTTACGAAAACTGGAGAGTGCAAAATCTAGTGCAACGCTTCAATCGAAACCAATCAGGTTTTAGCCCAGGTTCACACTAATGCGGGTTAGAAATTGTGCGAGTTCAGCTGAACTCACACGATTTCAAACCGTCAATGCAGTCCGACTTCGGGGCGATTTGACAGGCATCTGTGCAGGTTCATGCACAATAAAATTATTTTTATTGAATATATATATTCTCGTTATCTGTGTGTGGCACCACAAAAATCCCCCTTCTCACTCTTTTCCAAACTATACCTAGTATTGTTTTTCTTTTTATCAGGATGGTGGGCATAATTGCCTGTTGGCTTTTTTATATATGTACACTTACACTTCTATTGTTTCATTCTATTTTTTTTCTGTTAGTTGAAATAAAATTGTGTCTTTTAAACCTATGTCAACACTCCCAATAACTTAAAGTGTAAGTAAAGGCAAAACCTAACGCTAAACCTACTCTCAGCCACATTCTAAGCCCAGTCTATCTAGCCCTGTAAAGAAAAAAAAAAAAAACGCTATACTTTCCTGTTCTGCATCCGTTCTGGTGCATCCTCCAGCGGCGCAGGAGAGAACTGACAACAGCTGTGACATGCCTGGAAAGGGACGTCACCCATAGACTTACTATGGGGCTTCTGTTGTCGGCTGCCTCTCCAGCACACTCCTACACGCTGAAGCAGCCACTGACAGCTCAGCCTGGGACCAGAGCAGCTGCAGATCAGGCAAGTATAGCGATTTTTTCTTTACAGGAATCGATAGGTTAGGTTTAAAATGTGTCTGACAGTACGTTTAGAGCCCTCACACACTGGGGCGTCACATTGGAGTGACAGAGGAGGCGCTTTACAGGCGCTATAGCGCCTGTAAAGTGACTCAGTGTGAAAGGGGTCTTAGAGATAGCTAGGTTTTGCCTTTACTTCCACTTTAATATAATAACCATTAATGGACTGCCGCCATCGTTATAAGTCAGCTGTTTGAAGAGGGATATCGTTGTTATGGCAGCAGCTAGCTACCATAACTCTGGTATCCTCCTCCTCAGCGGGCGGTCCGCTTTCAGATAAAAGTGGTTTCTGTGGCGGATTTGCCGCAAAGATCACTTTTACCGGCAGCGGGAGTGGGCCCCCCCTCCCGTGCCCTCCGCGCTTACCGGAGCCGCCGGCAGCAGCTGAGGCGATCGGGTCCTGTCACCTGTTAGGTATGGAGATGAGTGAGGGGAAGATGGCCCCCACCCGTCTCCATACCATTGCAGGGCGGAAGCGATGTCAAAACGTCACTTCCGCCCATAGCACTTAAAGCATTTCAGTGTAAATATGAGATCTAAGGTCTTTTTGACCCCAGATCTCATATTTAAGAGGTCTTGTCAAGCTTTTTTCTATTACAAGGGATGTTTACATTCCTTGTAATAGGAATAAAAGTGACACAATTTTTCTTTTTTAAAAAAAAAAAAAGAACAGTGGAAAAAAAAAAAATAAGAATAAGAATAAGAGAATAAAATTAAGAATAAAAATAAGAGGAAAAAAAATGTAAACGTGCCCTGTCCCGACAATTTTTCACGTGCAGAAGCGAACGCATACGTGAGTAGCGCCTGCATATGAAAACTGTATGCGAACACATACGTGAGGTATCGCTATGATCAGAGCGAGAGCAATAATTCTAGCCCTAGACCGCCTCTGTAATTCAAAACATGCAACCTGTAGAATTTTTTAAAATGTCGCATATGGAGATTTAAGTGTAAAAGTTTGTCGCCATTCAACAAGCGGGCGCAACTTTGAAGTATGACATGTTGGGTATCAATTTACTCGGTGTAACATCTTTCGCAGTATGAAAAAAACAAAAAAACAAAAAACAGCTGGGCTAATTTTACGGTTTTATTTTTTAATTCAAAAAAGTGATTTAAAAAAAAAAAATATATAAAAGTGCGCTAGTAAAACCGCTGCGCAAATATGGTATGACAAAATGTATTGCAATGACCGCCATTTTATTCTCTAGGGTGTTAGGAAAAAAATATATATGATGTTTGGGGGTTCTAAGTAATATGCTAAGTAAAAAAAAAAAAAAGATTTTAACTGGTCTTAAAGTGGTTAACAATGCCAAGGTATCATGTAAGCATGAAAGTATGGGACTGAACACCTACAAAAAACCTTTATCAATTAAAAAGAAGTCTAGGTTTTCGTGTTAAGCCTATAATATTTTTTTTACAAAAATACAGCTGCATGTCAGAAGCAGCACAAGAAAAAAAATAAAATAAAATGTTAGCTTTACCTTATCTGGTGTTAACTTCACAAGTTCCAAATTTTCCATACTGTGACGTCTGCTTAACCGAGGCCGTGCACCTTTAAAAAAAACAAACATAAATTATCAATAATGAGTCACACATTCTCTGACTTCATGACCAAAGAATCCTTACTAATCATCAAAGCACCTTCACTGAACAGAGGTAGGTGGGGATTTTTCTCAACGTTAGGGATAGCACATATTGAACCTAATAAAACCACTACATGGTACCTTCTCCTAGGAAGTACTTCTATATTTAAAACTAAAATGGCCAACAGGTTTAATAAAGCAAAGATTACACTAATAAACTGCCAATTACTTTTGGCCACCCAAGCATAACCCCTGCCAGTTAGGCACAGCTTCAGTTTTGTAGCAAGTCATGAAACAATTAAAGTGATTCTAAAAGGCTCAAGGTGTTTTACCTTCATGCTTCTATGCATGAAGGTAACAAACCTTCAATGTGCTGCCCCAACCCCCACCCCCAATACTTACCTGAGCCCCATCGCGATCCAGCAATGTGCACAAGAGTCTCCACTCTCCAGGGGCTCTCCCTTCTCATTGGCTCCTGTCAATTACAGCCAGTGAGCCAATGAGAAGAGAGGGGGTGGGGCCGAGCCATGGCTCCTTGTTTGAATGGTGCCCCCACATCAAGCTGTTTGCTCTGGGGGCACTTGGCAGAAGATTGGAGCAGGCAGCGCCGGCGGGGGTCCTGAGAAGATAAGGATCGGAGCTGCTCTGTGCAAAACCATTGCACAGAGCAGGCAAGTATAACAAAAAAAAACCCACACTTGACTTTAATATCACTTTAAAGAAGAGGGGTGAGATCCCCGTGTCCTGTGATGTACTCCAAGAAAAGGGTTTTATAGGTAAAACAAAAATCCTATTTTGTTTCTCGTATGTCCCAATACACAGGGCATCTTCCTATCCATTACCACAGAGATGCCCGTATTGACACTGCAACAAGCCAACAGGCCCAAACAACCAAACCGGAAGAGGTTAGAACCTAATGCAGCAGCCTGCAATACCTGCTGAGCAAAGATTACATGCGCAAAGGCCCAAACATCTACCTGGTAAAACTTCTTAAAAGTAGGAACAGGAGACCAGGTAGCAGCCTTAAAGCGGCAGTCAACTCCATTTGCCGACTCGTATCTACAGGGAAGCCTAGAATAAAGCTTCCCTGTAGGTACAAGGACTATCTCCAAAACATGCACCATATAGGAGAGATTCACTACTTTTGCAGCCTGTGATGCAGCTGCTGACAGGGCTTCCATCTTCACCTGGTCTTCCTTCTAGGTTCACAGGCTCCGGCTATTTCAGTGGCCGAACCACAAAGATGTCACTCCCAAGCATGCGCACAGGAGCCACGGCACAGTGCTCTGAAGGGAAATGCAATATACGTGGTTGCATCGTGCTAGCATGGGGTCCAAGGGGTTAAAGGAGAAGTCCAGCCAAAGCTCGTTTGGCTGGACTTCTATGGCTCACAGGAGTGCAATTCGTTTTGCACTCCTGTAACCCATTTTCAGCAGAGAGCGGATGTCACGGATATCAGTCCAGGCACCGCGTCATCCCGACAATGGAAGTCGGGATCCGCCAGGTGCCTGGACTGACACCCAGCTCATCCTCTCAGTGAGCCACAGAGACTGAGCCAGCCGCCCCCGCCCCCTCCACAGCTCAGTCCTCCAATGAGCGAGGAGGGAGAAAAGCAGAGAGCTGTGACTGACAGTCTACAGCTCTGTGCTCGGGAAAAGATCAGAACCGAGCGATCGGCGATGTTTGATCACCCTGTTCTCAGTGCAGAGGCAGAAGACAGATGCAGCATCGGACCAATGCTTCATCCACCGATGATAATGATAGCTATGCACAGGACAAACAGAGGGTGAATTTCCCTAACAGCGGCACAGACAGCAATAAAAACTGACAGGTGTTCTAATCCTTCTCCACACTATCCAAGACTAAAAAAAAAAAAAAAAAAAAAGAAACAAATTTTGCCTTTAGTTATACTTTAAGTAATCAAATCTTGACATTTGGTACAATAATGCCCTGTACACACGATAGGATTTTCCAATGGAAAAATGTGTGATAGGACCTTGTCGGAAATTCCGACCGTGTGTAGGCTCCATCACACATTTTCCATAGGAATTTTAGATACACAAAGTTTGAGAGCTTGCTCTAAAATTTTCCAACAACAGAATCCATTGTTGGAAATTCCAATCGTGTGTACATAAATCCAATGCACAAAGTGCCACGCATGCTCAGAATAAATTAAGAGAGGAAAGCTATTGGCTACTGCCCCGTTTATAGTCCCGCCGTACGTGTTTTACGTCACAGCGTTCACAATGATCAGATTTTCCGACAACTTTGTGTGACCGTGTGTATTCAAGACAAGTTTGAGCCAACATCCGTCGGAAAAAATCCATGGATTTTGTTGTCGGAATGTCCGATCAATGTCCGACCGTGTGTACAGGGCATAAGAGTTTCAGATGGCTGCAGGTGACCAAGTCACCATGGGCAGGCAGTGGAACAAGACTGGGGTCTGGAGATCTAATGGTGCTTCAGGAGCAAAAGCAGCAATGGGATGGTGCTTCCTCCAGGCTGAATGGTGAGAAACAGGATAGAAGCACGCAGCACTCCAAGTGAATAATATCAGCATTTAATACTTACTGAGGTGAAAAGAAATATTGGCAGGAATTTTGTATTTGCGCCCAGGGGTGCACACCATAAGGTAGCTCCTGGTGCTTTAGCCTGACAGTCCTTACTCACCGAGTCTTCAGAGACAGGGTCACAGCTGGAATTGTGCCATGCCTCTGGACTCGGAAAGCACTTCCGTGGCCAATACCGCAAGCAAGTCTGGAAAGTGCCACAATGCAGAGTCCAGTGCCTGAAGGTCACACAATCCAGGCTAGCCCAGTTCAGTCTAGCAGGGTCCAGCCTCCTAAAGCTATTGCTGAGGAAATGCAGATCCAGATAGCTGTTGTATATAGAGATCAGCTCAGCAGTGATGTAATCTTGATTAGGTCACCAAAGAGAAAAAAATAAATAAATTATGAAGTCAATTAACTCTAATAAAAAAAAAAAAAAAAAAAAAAAAAAAAAAAAAAACACACCACTTAGAATTTTGCTTCAGAATAGCTAAAGAAAATGTCTCCAACCTCTTAGGACAAAAAAAAAAAAAAAAATGCAAGTTGGGTAGGGGATGGTTTGGGTGTTCTGGCTTAAAAACTTTTCTATTTGCCAGTACCCCAACCTAGATAGTCCATGGTTCTTCCTACTGGGAATTTTGCAGGGGTCACTCCTAGTTACTCATTGCTTTGATCCAATTTAGGATGATGGTACCCCTATAATCTTCTAAATATGTACACGCATAGAGGCTTACATGCTGCTACTATAGGCGGCAGTGTAACCCAACTGTGTCCCTTAATAGACAACGAAGAAATCCCTGTTTACTTAATCTACACACGATTAAAAAAATTAATTTTCACGCAATTTAATGTGGGGAGATTCTCAAAACTTTTTGTAAATCAACCTCAATGTGTTCTTACCAAGGGAACTGGTGTCCACATCCTGCACCTCAGACAATACTGAAGTATTCGTGCTGTAGCTAAGCCCCAGTACCATCTGTAGGTCAGACAGGTTCAACTGGGCTGTCAGTTCCCCGTTTCGATCTCCTAACTGTTGGAAAAACAAACAAAAAAAAAAAAAAATTATATATATATATATATATATATATATATATATATATATATATATATATATATATATATATATATATATATATATATATTTTTTTTTTTTTTTTAACATTATACAATGTGCTGTAAGCAAAATATCATGCCACTAACATACCAAATGGCAAGCAACATAATATGAATGTGATTAAAAAAAAAAAAAAAAAAAAAAAAAAAAGGGTCTCCACTTTAGGTCAGACCAAGCATAGTTACAGCATACAATGAAGATCAGTTGTTTGCATATCCCCAATGCTGCAAACTTAAATCACAATTTTTAAAACATGGGGCTTTGCACAAAAGCAGTTTGATATTTGGGCCATATCCAGACATGTAACGCATGGCCATACACATTATAAACAAACAGATTGCACAGATTGCGAAGAAAAGAGAGTATAGGATTATGAGTGGACGGGTTGCCAAATCGGGTCTTACGTCTATCCCAGATAGCGAGGCTGTGTTTTGTAACCGGGTTGGTGATGGATCTACGTAGGGCAGGGGCCAACCGAAGGAGATTGGCTGTGGAGAGGGGTCACCTTCCACTGATTCTATTTTGCACAAATTTTGAATACAAATTTTGTTTAGGGCCCAGGTCAATAGGCTTTGGGTTTGTGTTGATGGCATTAGTTTGACATGTTTCTCAGAATTCAGGAACAGGTGTATTTGACCTGTAGCTGACCTCCTAATCTGAATTTAACCTGTTGCAAGCAGGTTTTGCATACCTATAAGTCTTGTACAAGATTGCAAACCTCCTTTAAAAAAGAGCAAAAGATCCAACACACGCCCTTAGCTTTACCAAAATGTAATGTTAGGGTCTACCAAAATATTTGTACTTGTATCCAGGCAGACCCTTGTACTACATAGTTGTTGGTACAGTAGGCTTAAAAGGGAATTGTACATTTGGACTGCAACATTTAAAAAAAAAAAAAAAAAAGGAACACTCTCTCCCCTCCCTCCTTCAACAAATATGTAAATTGCTTGCTTCTGTTACCTCTCTTGATATTTCCAAATGCCTCTCTGCAAAGTGCACAGCTTGGTCATGGTTACCTAAGGCAGTGTAAGCATTCCCCAGGCTCCAGCAAGCCCGCCCTTCTCCCACTCTGAAAAACAAAGACACAATTTTGCAACTACTATTTCTATATTTTACAAACATTTCTGGTAATATAAAAAAGGGAAGGAAGAAGACCTAGACTCCAAAATTGTAATCAACAATTTAGAAAGCTTCAAGCGACTCAAATTCAGCACACATTTTAGCCATTACTACTATATACAGTATGTGTGTGTCTGTGGATTTATTATTCACCCCCCCCAAAATTGAATTCAACAAAGCAGTGCACATTCTGTGGCTGCATTTGACCAGCTTTGCAATGAGTTTCTTTGGACACAGTGGGCTTGAATTACTAAAGACAGACTGTGCACTTTGCAAGTACAGTTGCATTAATCTTCCTTAGCAAACATATGTGGTAAATGTGGCTTCATGTGTGTAATGTGGTGTGCTCCTGTACCTTTAAGAAGGGGTGGGCTCCCCTTCAGTCTACCTGCTCATTTATCCATCAGAATGCATTTGCCTCCACTGTGGGGACAGTCATATTTTAGTGTTAGGACCATAGATACCAGGGTGCCATGACGTGGCTCACGCATGCGTTTGTGTGCAGACTAAACCCCTGTTTTTAACACACATACTGTTAGACAGGTTTATTCTGTTGTCTGTGAGCTGGTTGGTAAGTAGGCTTTGGTTTTTTGCTGGGCATTCCCCAGGCTTTGTTAAATGTGTGTAATGTGGCTTCACTTTGTAAGGAATACCCAATCAGGTGCAAGGAAAATTGCAAAAAAGAAAAAACACTTGTGTGTATGTCACCAATACAAGTGTCCATGTCAGACAGGCTGTGATGTTGACACCCAAAAAGACTTGCCAAATGTAAACAGAAGAGGAAAAATAAAAGTGTTGCTAATGATTACATGACCATGGCTTAAGGTAAGTGAAATTGGCATTTAAATATGTCTCCCCCCCCCTTTTAAATCCAGCAATCAGTAAGAGAGCGGTGTTGCTCAAAAAACTGAAACATTCCATTTGGGGTTTCAGAGGCGGTAGAGCAGTTTGACGCACATTATATACCCTCAAGGACGGATTGGGTGTCCCTGATTTCAGGAAATATTACATTGCAGCTCAATTGACCCAACTATACGAACTCCACCTCATCTATTACAGACCAGACTGGATCTTCCTTGAGGCTCAAGTTTGCACTCCACTACCAAATCTAGTTATACGGGTCTCCCCAAAACTCCGCAAGACGGTCCAAAGCCCCATTCCATTTCATTTTTTAAATCTGTGGGATTCTTCCTGTACATGATGGCCTCTGATCTCCCCATACATTGGTGGCTCCACTATTTACGGATAGGGGATCCTGCATCCAATTTGCAATGGTGTGAACCCAGCCTTAGACAAGCCTGTGAAATACTGGGAGAATATAGTCTGGTCAGATGAGACCAAAATTGGATGCCATAATACACACCAAGTTTGGAGGTCAAATAGCACTGCACATCACCCCAAAAACACCCCAATACCAACAGTGAAGTTTGGAGGTGAGAACATCATGGTGCGGGGCTGTTTTTCAGCATATGGTACTGGCAAACTTCATATCATTGAAGGAAGTATGAATGGAAAAAAAAGGAACCAACACTTAAAAATCTGCTGCCATCAACGCTCAATTGGTTTCAAGGAAAGAAAATAAAAGCTGCTAGAATGGCCCAGCCAATCACCTGACTTGAATCCAATAGAAAATCTATGAAAAGAACAAAAGATCAGAGTTCATAGAAGAGGCCCACGGAACCTTCATGATTTGAAGACTGTGTGCAAGAATGGACCAAAATCACCTGAGCAATGCATGCGACTAGTTTCTCCATACTGGAGGCGTCTTGAAGCTTTCATTACCAACAAAGGATTTTGTACGAAGTATTAAATACATTTCAGTTAGTGTGTTAAATACTTTTTCCCTGAGTCATTCCATTTTATTACACATAGAACTTAAAATGTCTGAACTTATATGTTTTGGTTTCTTTGTATGTATGGATTGCATGGGTTGTTACCGACAAATGGTGAAAATTTCATGTCAATAGCACCTTTAGAAATATACCGTATGTATCGGCGTATAACACGCACCCCAATTTAAGCGGGAAGTTTCAGGAAAAAAAACAAAAAAAAAAAAAAAAACCTTTTATTAAATAAACCACTTTGAAGCAAAATAATGGTCAGTGAGCATCAATGCCGCCTGATCTGTGCCCATATGCAGTCTAATCAGTGCCCATCTCATGATGAATCTCCATGCCATAGTAGAGGACACAGCCCATATATTGCATTGTTATCAGCATGTGGATGCATGCACAGCAAGTACAGTCAGCACATTAGCAAGTGTAATCAAGGTCAGTGGGACTGATTTGTGTATGTGAGTATTCTGGCTTATAGCTGTGTGTTCCTCAGTGACTCAGAAGCTGGTTTGCAGAAGACGATGGATGGTGTACACATGGATGTAGTATATACTATGGTACAACTTACTTGTGCACTACGGGAATCACTAGTCCCTGTAGTATTGTAGATGCTGCCATCGAGGGGAAGGAGGGGCCGAGCGCTGCCGAAATAGAGCCGGATCTCCTGTGTACTTGGCTCAGCGCCACGCTCACTTCCACCCCTATGATGGACATAACGCCGGTCCAATGCCGGGACGTCCATGCTAGGAGCCGTCCAGGGGGCGGGACTGGGCATGACGCCGAGCACACAGGAGATTCAGCTCTATTTCAGCAGTGCTCGGCCCCTCCTTCCCCTCGATGGCAGACTATATCGGCTAGGGGTGCAACGGATCAAAAAACTCAGTTTGGATCATTTTCGGATGAACAAAAAAAAAAAATCTCCCCCACTGTAATATCTACAATCTCCCTATTGGCAGGGTATTGGCAGAGTATTGGCAGGGCATTGCAGAGTATTGGCACTGCTGCCATCCGATCTTTCCCCTCCACTGTACAGATCAGTACACAGAGGGGAGAGAGGAACCGGCGTCATGACATGACGCCAGTTTGTTACAAGTGATCGCTCCATCATTTGACAGATCGATCACGTGCTAAACGGCCGCCGGGTGTACCAAGATGGCCACCGCTCCGTAGCTAGGCCGAAGCCGCGGCCTTTCCTATGGCCGAGGCCACAGAGCGCTCCGCGGATCGCGGGTGTCCCGTATGGATCAACCTCCGTGGATCGGATCAACCTCCGCGGATCGGATCACGGATCGATGACAATCCGTTGCACCCCTAATATCGACGGATAACACGCACACACGATTTCCCCCCTATTTTAAGGGGGAAAAAATGCATGTTATATGCCGATAAATACGGTATTCATCTAGAAAAATGTGTTCAATATTTATTTTAGCTGCAAGTTTTACAGCCAATTTTCAGGTCGATAGCCGATATCCGGTGCAAATATTCTGTACATCCCGTCACCTGCCACCCATATGCAGCTTGTCACTACTTACACTACTTCTGGCAGCCTCCCCTTAGCGGCAGCCGAGCGGGTAAACTTCCACATGCGGGTGGGCAAAAGATGACGCAACTATTTCTCTGCTCTCCCGCAGCTGCAGCTCTGTCAAAAGTAGCCTTTGTGCCCCTGCTGTAGGGGCAGAACAGCGGTGATGCAAGCCGGGCACTGAGAGATAACGTCATCTCTCTGCTGCCTGCCACACTGCTGACAGAGAACGGCAGAGACTGCAGTGAGTGCCGCACGGGGACCGGGGGGGGGGGGGGGGGGGGTCTGACCAATACAGACTTGAAAAATGGGAAGATTTCCCCCCCAATAATGAATAATTAAATATACCCTGGCAGAATATGATTTCTTGGCCATTTTTCAGAGAATATGAATAACAAACTTTTTTCACTCAAGTTTAGTGTTTGGCTGAAGCCGTTTATTATCAACTGTGTTTACTCTTTAAAAACAGAATGACAACAGAAACTACCCAAATCACCCTCATCAAAAGTTTACATACCACAGTTCTTAATACCGTGTATTACCCTCTTTAACAATCGACAGCTTGAAGTCTTTTGTGGTATTTGTGGATGAGGCTCTTTATCTTCTCAGGATGGTAAAGCTGCCCATTCCTCCTGACAAAAAGCCTCCAGTTCCTGTAAATTCTTGGGCTGTCTTGCATGAACTACACGTTTGAGATCTCCCCAGAGTGGCTCAATGAATATCGAGGTCAGGAGACAGATGGCCACTCCAGAACCTCCACTTTATTCTGCTGTAGCCAATGACAGGTCGACTTGGCCTTGTGTTTTGGATCATTGTCATGTTGGAATGTCCAAGTACGTCCCATGTGCAGCTTCCTGGCTTATGAATGCAAAGGTTCCTCCAGTATCTGATATTCATCTTGCCATCAATTTTGACCAAATTTCCTGTGCCTTTGTAATTCACACATCCCCAAAACATAAGCGATCCACCTCCATGTTTTACTGTAGGAATAGTGTACCTTTCATCATAGGCCTTGTTGACTCCTCTCCAAATGTAGCGTTTATGGTTGTGGCCAAAAAGCTTAATTTTGGTCTCATTACTCCAAATGACTTTGTGCCAGAAGGTTTGAGGCTTGTCTCTGTGCTGTTTGGCATATTGTAAGCAGGATACTTTGTGGCATTTGCATAGTAATGGCTTTCTTCTGGCAACTCGACCATGCAGCCCATCTTTCTTCAAGAGCCTCCTTATTGTGCATCTTGAAACAGCCACACCACATGTTTTCAGAGAGTCCTGTATTTCACCTGAAGTTATTTGTGGGTTTTTCTTTGCATCCCAAATAAATTTTCCTGGCAGTTTTGGCTGAAATTTTAGTTGGTCTACCTGACCGTGGTTTGGTTTCAACAGAACCCCTCATTTTCCACTTCTTGATTAGAGTTTGAACACTGCTGATTGGCATTCTCAATTCCTTGGATATCTTTTTATATCCCTTTCCTGTTTTATACAGTTCAACTACCTTCTCCCGCAGATCCTTTGATAATTCCTTTGCTTTCCGCATGACACAGAATCCAGAAATATCAGTGCGGCACTGGATGAAAGATGCAAGGTTCTGTCAGGAGTCTGGAAACTCATTGACCTTTTATACACACACTAATTACAAGCAAACAGACTACAGGTGAGGATGGTTACCTTTAATAGCCATTTAAACCCGTTTGTGTCAACTTGTGTGCATTTTATCAGGCCAAAATCACCAGGGTATGTAAACTTTTGATCAGGGTCATTTGGGTAGTTTGTTGCCATTAGGATTTAAAAAGAGTAAACACAGTTGGTTG
Source organism: Aquarana catesbeiana (assembly GCF_042186555.1). NCBI lineage: Eukaryota > Metazoa > Chordata > Amphibia > Anura > Ranidae > Aquarana > Aquarana catesbeiana. The sequence goes on along the minus strand of NC_133330.1, from coordinate 193,562,650 downwards.
ATAATAAATAGCTTCATCATTCATATTCTCTAAAAAATGGCCAAGAAATCATAAATTCTGCCAGGGTATGTAAACTTATAAGCACAACTACATTGTATATATGTCAGCTTGTAATGTAAAGGGAGTGGCCTTTCCATTCTTGTATACCCATTTACCTATTTGGATATCACAAGGTGGAATTTGATCAGTACTGTTAGGGGTCAAAGTTGGAATTCACTTTTATACCATTTCTCTTAAAAGTGGGTCCCACCTTACCAAAACATTTGGCTGTTAATAAAAAGGTTTATTTGCATTTGCATTATATATATATATATATTATAATATATCTTGATATCTTGTTCTTGTTGAATGCCATCACAAACACTGAAAGATAACCATTCCTGTGCTCCCCAAACCATTTACAAGAAGCTTCTGTTTGTCACACTCCCTCACACAGGTGACAGTCAGACAAGTACATGTCATCACATGCAATGTAAACAGGTCTTTTAGTGGAAATAAGAGACAAATACTAATAGGTTTTTCTGAAGATGGCTTGATACATGTGGTGACACCCACACATAGCTGCTCCCTGCGGCTTATTGTGAATCCCTCTGACTAAGGCATGAACTGATTACATTTAAAGCTGAAGAGAGAGACAGTCACAAATGTAATTTTAATGCTCACCTGTCACTTAGTTCCTTAGCAATGACCAGATGTTTCAGATGATAATCAATAGCCTTCTCGAAGTCTTGAAGTAAGGTGTATGTATTGCCCAGGCTGTAACAGCTCTGGGCTTCCACAGCCCTGTCCTTCAGCTGACGGGCCAGCTGCAATGTGCGCCTGCAGAAACAGAATGCAGACTCATGAGATCAGCACAGCTCAGAAAAACTGCATTAAAGTTATTACTGCTCTGCCAACACATAACTGATCTACCTACATGTTTTATATGGCTATAAAGCCATCACTTTACTTCAAAAGGGAATCAATGACTATAGCTTATAGAATTGAAGATCTATTTGACAGCATGTTCCCAAGAAGAGAATGACACATGAAAAATAACATAGAAGTTAACTTAAAGTGGTTCTAAGAGCTTAAAGCAGAACTACACAGCGTCTGAGCACCACAAATCAAAAAACGCTATTTAATACATTTTTAATATTCAAAGCAAACTCCCCCATCCATCTATGTATCCAGGATTTATTTTGCTGAGAAATAATTTAAAAAACACCCTCTAGCATTTCTGGCTGTGGCCATCTTAAGTAAGGGGCAGATGATTCATGTAGAATTTACTTCCTGGAATCCATCTACCCTTACCTCAGGCATGCAGGCAGGAGGATGTGCTTAGCTGAGAATGCCCCTCCTCCCCTCCTGAAGACTCCTGGATGTATGACATAATTTGCCTAGGCATGGAAACCAGAAAGTAACTGAAGAAATATAATAAAAAAAAAAAAAAAAAAAAGTTTAAAAACAATTAAATATAATATACTTTTTTTCTATTTATTAATGCTAGCAGCAAAAGGATTAAAAATAGTCAATATTGACAGAGAGCAAAATTCTGCTTTAAGGTTTTTTACCTTATGGAAACTGAATTTAAGCAGACGTAAACCCATCCATTTAACAGTTAAAAATAAAACTTTACATTTCTGGCACGTGCCGGAAATGTACCACTCCCATTGGCTGGGCTCTCAACCAAACTGCCAAACCATCCAATGGCGGGTGTCATAACTGATCACATGTGCAGCATCATGGCCGTTGTAGATTAAACAGAGGCCAAGATGGCAGCTTCTTTGGCTGAAAATGATAGGAGGGTTTACTTCCACTTTAAGGTAAAAAGCCTTCTGTTATTAAGATCCCCCCCAGCTCCCCTTATCCTTACCAGAGCAAGATGTGTCCATAGTTCGAGTTCAAGCCCGCACGACTGCCCCCACAGGAGGTGGCTCCCTATGGGGACACTTAGGGAAGAGGAGCCAAGAGTGCCAGTGGAGGACCCCAGAACAGCAGAACTGATGCACAGAACAGGCAAGTATGACAGGTTTATCATACACTGCTCGAAAAAAATGAAAGGAACACTTTAAGCAGAGTCTAGCATCAAGTCAATTAAACTCCTGGGATATTGATCTGGTCAGTTAGGTAAAGGGGTTATTAATCAGTTTCAGCTGCTTTGGTGCTAGAGTTTTAAACCCTCGTGGGTTTTTCACCTTAATGCATAGAATGCATTAAGGGGAAAAAACCTGTGCTGCAGCTGCCCCCCAGAGCCCCCCCCTTTACTTACCTGAACCCGGTCTTTCCAGCGATGGTTGATGAGCACACCAGCTCCAGCCGGTGTCTCGGGTTCTGATTGGATAGATTGCTCCCGCTGCTGTCAATCAAATCCAATGATGTGGGAGCGCGCCCATCCCCCCCCCCCCCCGCCCCTCCGAGTGCTGCTGTCTGTGTTAATAGACGCAGCAGCAGGACACGGGAGCGCACCTGCACAAGTGCCCAGAGGGAGAGCGGCTCTCCACGGGGCACTCAAGAAGAGGAGGAGCCAGGAGCACCACTGAGGGACCCCAGAAGATGAGGATCAGGGCCACTGTGCAAAACCTACTGCACACAGGCAGTAAGTATGGCATGTTTGTTTTTTTTTTTTTTTTTATAAAACACCTTTAGTTAATGAAATTAACAGGTGCACTAGATGGGCAACAATGAGACAACCTCCAAAACAGGAATGGTTTTACATTTGGCTAGGGTCAGGGTCACTACTGGTAGCATGAGGCGATACCTGGACCCTATAGAAGTTGCACAAGCAGTCCAACTCCTCCAGGATGGCCCATCAATACGTAGCATGGCTAAAAAGTTTGCTGGGTCTCCCAGCAATTTGTGAAAAGAGGAACAGATCGAGCACTGCCAGAGCCCTACAAAATGACCTCCAGCATGCCACTGGTGTGATTGTCTCTGACCAAACAATCAGAAACGGAATTCATGAGGGTGGCCTGAGGGCCCGAAAGTCCTCTAGTGGGCCCTGTGGAGCTCGATTGGCATTTGGCTTTGAACACGAGAATTGGCAGGTCCACCACTGGTGCCCTGTGCTTTTCACAGGTGGGGACAGGTTTACCATGAGCACATGTGACAGACATGAAAGGGTCTGGAGAAGACGTGGAGAAAGTTATTCTGCCTGTAACATCGTTCAGCATGACCGGTTTGGTGGTGGGTCAATGATGGTCTGGGGAGGCATATCCATGGAGGGACACAGACCTCTACAGGCTAGACAATGGCAGCCTGACTGTCATTAGGCATTGGGATGAAATCCTTGGACCCATTGTCAGACCCTATGCTGGTGCAGTGGGTCCTGGGTTCCTCCTGGTGCACGACAATGCCCGGCCTGATGTGTCGAGAGTAAGCAGCCAGTTCCTGGGGGATGAAGGCATGGATACCACTGAATGGCCCCCAATGCTCGCCTGACCTAAATCCAATGGAACATTCTGGGACATTAGGTTTTGGTCCATCTGACGCCACCAGGTTGCACCTAAGTCTATTCAGTCTATTTTTGACGCAATATCGGGCTCACGTTCCAACCAGTGATGCGGTTTCCTGTTCTCTGTGGAACGCACGCTATCACAGCGGCGATCACGGAAACATTCTGAATGCCTGTTTGCAGACTCCATCCTGTGAGTAGTGCTATTATGCGCACCTGATCTATTTCCCTACGGTATTTCACCATGTCCTTTTCCTTCTAATTTTTGGGTGGAATTTGATGTCCGCTGTTCCCAAGCCTTTATCCCATTGGCAACAGTCCCATCTTATCTGCTTGTAGCAACTGGAGCATTTCAGGTGACTGTATGTATTCATAGGAAAAATAAGGGGTTGCGCTAATACCTATGTGTCATAATAAAAACTGAAGTGAAAAGAGATTTATATCATGACTATAAATAAAACGAGGATAAAGTGCAAAAAACATTAAAAAGTGATCTAAAAGGGTCCAATCAAGTGAAACATCAACTAAAATGTCTTTAGTGAATCCAGATCACCAACAAAAACAACAAAAGTCCAAGTGATGGTTGGTATTGGTCCATGACAGCAAGGGAAAGTCCACCACCAGAAAATGGAAGGGGTAGCTCCTTACCAAATGGCCATGACCCCCCACCACAGAGGATCACAGCAAGCAGAAGTCTTTATAAGTCAGGAGTGAGAGCTGCCAACGATGTCCACCAGAGGTCATCACATCATCCTCCACACCAACGAACCCATGGTAAGGATACCATAAAATATATAGAAGGAACTCACATAGTGTAAAACTGATAAATTTATTTAGATAAAAGCAAATAAAAAATGCACACTTACAAAGCGTGATGCAATAAACAGCCTTAAGTCCGGCTCCGTGGGCGGAGCCAGACGACGCGCTGACGTCACCTCCAAGTAAACCGCATTCCAGCAGGACGGGTCTGTCCGAGCTCCGGTGGCCACGGAGCCGGACTTAAGGCTGTTTATTGCATCACGCTTTGTAAGTGTGCATTTTTTATTTGCTTTTATCTAAATAAATTTATCAGTTTTACACTATGTGAGTTCCTTCTATATATTTTATGGTATCCTTACCATAGGTTCGTTGGTGTGGAGGATGATGTGATGACCTCTGGTGGACATCGTTGGCAGCTCTCACTCCTGACTTATAAAGACTTCTGCTTGCTGTGATCCTCTGTGGTGGGGGGTCATGGCCATTTGGTAAGGAGCTACCCCTTCCATTTTCTGGTGGTGGACTTTCCCTTGCTGTCACGGACCAATACCAACCATCACTTGGACTTTTGTTGTTTTTGTTGGTGATCTGGATTCACTAAAGACATTTTAGTTGATGTTTCACTTGATTGGACCCTTTTAGATCACTTTTTAATGTTTTGCACTTTATCCTCGTTTTATTTATAGTCATGATATAAATCTCTTTTCACTTCAGTTTTTATTATGACACATAGGTATTAGCACAACCCCTTATTTTTCCTATGTTTATTCACAATTGATGTTTTTGTGGGGATTGCAGCTTTTTATATTAATTGATTATTTTTTGTTTATAGCGCGGTTTCTCCTAATTTGACTGTATGTATTCCTTTCAGGCTGTGGAGCTGAAAGTCTATCTCTGAACAGTGGGATTTATCTTGGGGAACGTGCACACCCATCCCGAATCATATCACATTATGTGTGCCCGATTTTATCTATCACGTATTTCCAAATGTCAATTTCTAATTGTTAGTGGTATTCTTTTGTATACAGATATATTTATCTTTGCAACATTTAATTCTTTATTATATGTCACTAGTTTTGTCCAGCACCTAGTGCGTTATTGATCACATCCAGATTATTGTAGTGATATTTGCACAATTTTTTTCACAGATTTATTTTATTATGTCCTAGTTGCTAGCGCTGTATCTCTTTGTACTAATATTCAGGAGCTCAGTGATGCCCTCGTTCGGATCTGGGAGGAAATCCAAGGACACCATCCATCGTCTCATTAGGAGCATGTCCCTACGTTGTCAGGCACGCATACAAGCAGGTGGGGGCCATACAAACTACCGAGTACCATTTTGGAGTTGCTGCAATGAAATTTTCAGCAAAATGGACTAGGCCTGCTGCATAATTTTTTCATTTTGAGGTGTCTGAATTCAGCCCTCTGAAGGTTGATAATTTTCATCAAACGATGTGGCATCTGCTCTTTCCTAACACATTACCCAGTCCATATCAGTATAGATATCCAGCAGTGCAATTAAAAAAAAAAAAAAAAAAATGTAATCTTAGGAATCGCTTTAAAGATCCGTGGTTACAAGTATTATACATAATTACAAAACAGGTTTTCCTATACTTGAGAAGTATGGGGTTTTTTTTTTTTTGCTTACCTCCATTCTATGTGAGCTGCTGAGATCTATAAATCTTTCCAGCCCTCTCAGAAGTGCCCCCAATCTGTTAAAATCAAGCTAAATACCTGTGGGTGGGGCTACACACTTCCATACAGTGCAATAGACAATGGTCTGGCTCTGGAGTCTGGATCCACCCCCTTTCCTGTCATTTTGCTTGATTGGTGTCGGCTCTCTGCCCGCTCCCGAGACTTCAGAGCCAGAGCGTAGCTGCGCCCTCCTCCCTCCCTCCAGAGGAATCCCGCAGAGATAACAGCCCTTCAGTGACTGTAAGGTGAGAGAAGTCACTGATAGTGTAGATTCTCATACACCGCTATATATAAAAAAAAATAAATATTATATATATATATATATAATTTCTATTTCTATGAGAGTGACAAGAATATATTTTTAAAGTAGAATACACTTTTGGAATTTACAGTGCACAGGAATTCCATGCATTACTGGTATAGTAAAATTAAATCAGGGCCAACATTGTGAATCAATTTTTATTGACTATTTTTATGAGACAATGAAACCTTCCATTCACATCTCCATCAAACTGAAGCACAGAGCTACTCAGACATATGGACAGAGCTTTGCTACACCATAATTAGTGTATTGCCTAGTACCCCTATAACAATAATGTTTCCTTCATTGTAAATAGAGTATTGCAGGATTACAATCCCCCTCACATTTGTATTGCTATGTGTGGCTCTATTACATGGCATATTCATGCAGCTGCACAAATAGACGTATTTGGCCATGTTGATGCGTCCTGGAATGGAGAGGTGTACCATGCAGTTGCCTGTTGTAGGCTGACAGGTGCACAGATCTTCATAGATATTCTTGCGTGTACATCTGTCTAGGATGGGTTAGACAGGTGTTTGGTGTAGCCATCTTTTAACGACTTGCCCACCACCCCATAGCAGTTTTACTGCTATAGTACAGTCACGCCAATATTATATACACACACACACAATCCTATACTTCCAAGTATCGGTCACGAGTGCGCGCCACCAGTGATTCACTCCCACAGCAGTGGGAACAGCAGTCTGTCTATGTAAAAAAAAAAAGTCAGATTACCATTCTGTTAGTTAGGAAGGCATGGATCCTGTGTCTCTGCAAAGCAGGAACAAAGATCTATGCCTCTGTGCCTAAAAGCACCTCCCCCACTACACGAAGACACAGGCTAGGCACACAGTTAACCCTTTGATCACCCCGATGTTAACCCCTTCCCAGCCAGTGACAATGGTCCCTAAAAAAAATGTCATTGTCCAAATTGTCTGCCACAATATCGCAGTTACGCTATAAGTCACTGATTGATTGCCTCCATTGCCAGTAAAAAAATAAAAATTCCAAACATATATCCCATAGTTTGTAGACACTATCATTTTTGCATTATACACACATAGTGTGGTGACTGGCATTTTTTTGCATTGTAATAATGCCTGTTGCCACTAGGACACAAAGAAAACCAATTTTTTACTATTTGCCCTTTTTGCACTATAATGCAGCCTGTAGCTGCAGTACAGCGAGTTGTGATAAAATGCAAACATGTTGCATTTTATCTCAGTGTATAGGAAGGTGCCACATATTATTTTAAGACCTTTCACACTGAGGCGCTTTACAGGCACTATAGCACTAAAAATAGCGCCTGTAAAGCGCCTCTCCTGTCACTCCAATGTGAAAGTCTGAGGGCTTTCACACTGGAGCGGTGCTCTGGCAGGACGTCAAAAAAAGTCCTGCAAGCAGCTTCTTTGAGGTACTTTAGAAACTGTATACACCGATCCTAAAGCACCCCTGCCCATTAAAATCAATGGGCAGCACCACCAAAGTGCCACTGCATTGGTGCTTTTAACGCTTATTCAGCCGCTAGCGGGGGTTAAAAGCGCCCCGCTAGTGGCCGAAAAGCGTCACTAAAGTGACAGTAAAGCAGGGCTAAAAATAGCGACGCTTTACCGCCGGCGCAGCTCAGTGTGAAAGTGCCCTAACTGCTTTGTGACTGTCTCATGTAGGTGTACACTATGTGTAGTGTAGTGTTTTTAGGTGTATATAATTGTGTATCAAATTCATGTATACTTATACCTAATACATTTTGTACTGTTTTATACAATGTTACTCTTTTAAAGTCTGGTTCAACCCCTCTTTGCCCGTACAATCCCTGGGGCATTTACCTCCATAATTTCTTCTCTAATCGGGATGTGGCAAGGGTTTCCAGTGAGATATTCCCTGGTGGTTTCCCTCTTTAGTCTTTTCTATTACTATGGAAACAGAACCATGTGACCAACATGCTCCTTCACAGCACAGCCATGTCTCTCAGGGGAGGGGAGACAGAGGCAGGGGGTGTGTTGCTGAAGTTGTATACACCCCCTAAGAACTTTTCAAACAGAAAATGGACTGTTTTTGCCAGCTGAAGGAAAGTTCATGTGCACATGCTGTAAAAACTTAAAAAAAAAAAGAAGAGGTAGGAAAAAAAGATTAGCTGATGTGAATAAGGTAATATGTACTAGTTATTTAACCCTCTCCTTTAAAACTCATTAACAGCTACTAGTAAAATTCCTTTAAAAAATAAATAAAAAGTTTAAAGTTGTAAATGCAGAAGGTTTTTAATATTGATGCATTCTATGCATTAAGATAAAAAAACCTATGTGTAGCAGAGCCCACAAACCCCCCCCCCCCCCCAGCACCCCCCTAATTACATACCTGAGCCCCTTCTCTCTCCAGCGAGGTCCATGATCTTATCACCCATCCTGGACATGCATCCTGATTGGCTGAGACAGAGCAGCGGCACCATCTGTCAAAGTCAGCCAGCCAATCAGGGGAGAGAGGGGGCGGGGCCAGATCAAGGCTCCGTGTCTGAATGGACACACAGAGCTCTGACTCAGCTTAGGTGCAAGCTGCTGGCCGAGGAGGGAGGGGCTAGAAGCAACAAAGAGGGACCCGAGAAGAGGAGGAACCAGGGTGCTCTGTGCAAAATCAACTGCACAGGAGGAGGAAAGTTTTTTTTTTTTTTTTGTTTTTTTTCAAAAAAAACCCACGAACCTTTACAATTACTTTAAGTAATGAACTGTAGATATTTATAACAGATTGTCTGCATAGCATGCATGCGTCAACCTGTCTCAATAGATTGTTAGACTGTTCACATGGGCATTTGCAATCGCAGGCAGAATAGCTGCAATTCTGTCCATGATCCCAAAACGCTCTGCAAAACTGACAAATTGCACCATGCTTGTTCAGATGCCATTCATTTTCAAAAAGGCGCCTAAATTCGGGTGCAGTTCTGCCATGATCGTTGCGTGATAAATCACGGCAAACTGCATTGCACGAAGCTTGTTGCCGAAAAGAAGCACCTGCTCCTTTTGAGCGACAAGCTTTGCGCAATGCAGATTGCCACGATTGCAGAGCAATTTTATTTAGGTGCCATTAAAAATAGTGGCACCTGAACAAGTGTGGTGCGATTTGTTAGTTATGCAGAACGCTTTGGGATCGCGGGCAGAATCACAGCGATTCTGCCCACGATCGCAAACACTCAGGTGTGAAGGGGGCTTTAACGAAAGTAAATTAAAGTGGGGAGGGGGTTGAAAGGTATATATGGTAAAGAGGTATTTCCTACTTGTAGTACTCCGCTGCCATTTCAAATTCACCAAGGAAGATAAATGCATTTCCAAGATTGCTGTAAGCTCTTCTTTCAGCAGACCGGTCACCAAATTCCTTAGCAATAAGAAGTCGCTGTAAGGGAAAAATGTTATTACCTCAAGCACTGACATCTAAAATCACAAGAATGTATATTAAATGACAAACATGCAGACCAAAAAAAAAAAAAAAACACACACCACACACACCAAGGAAGAAAGGAAGAACACCAAACCGAAATGAATGAAGACCATGGAGCTGCATGCTATAGCTGCTAAGAGGTGCACAGATTGAAAAGCGGCTTAAAAATGCTTCTAATGTGGCTAAACCGTCTGAAAAAAGAAACCTGAACAGAAATATACTATACCTGCTCATGGGATACGACAGCTTTTTGGAAATTTCCTAGCAGATAGTGTGTGTTCCCAAGGTTGCCATATGCACGTCCTTGGGCTGCTCGGTCTCCTAATTCCGTTACAATTAATAAATTAGCTCTGTTTGTGAAGAGGAGAAAACATATTTTTGCAAACCAAAAATGTATATAAAACGCATCAATGAATTCTTCAGCTATATGCAGTCGCAGATAACATCTACAAATGCATTCTTTAATTGGATATTTTAAGCCATTTACACATATTCAATTATTTGATGTTCAGAAAAATTAGATGGCTCCCATTCACATCTCTTGATTTCGGAGAGTGGGTAAATTGCTGCAATTCTGCCCGCTATCCCACATTTTGTGGCAATTGCAGCCCAATGCGTTGCATCACTTGTGTGCCAGTATCCTTCAATGGCACCCCAAATGTGATGCGATTCTGCTACAATGATTGGGTAAGGTTTGTTACCCAAAAAGGAAGCTTCTTTTTTCAGGTGACAAATGCGCATAGGGCAGCCCATTCAGCAGAATTGTGTGAAAATCAGCGTCAATATCCTTAGTGACTGAGAACTCAACACTGCAAATGCATATTGTTGAATCATAGAACACCCTCACAAATGAATTTGTGTGGCTACTATGCCAAGCAGGAGAATGTGCTAGATTTTAAAAAAAAATCCATGTTTGATCACTCCATGCAAAATGCCTTTAGTTGTACAACATTTGTGGGTTATCGTGCATGTACTGCCCCTTTCAACTCCTCCCCAGAACATTAGATAGATTCAAATCAAGGCTTTTTATTATTAGGCCAGTCCAAAACACTCCATTTCTACTTTGAGACCTTTTGTGAATGTTCCAAGATCAATTTCTGGTTTAAATTGATTTTTCAAACAGATGGCCTCACATTCTCATCAAGCAAAATTAAATATGATACAGAATTCATAGCCAATTTGATGACTGAGCTGTCCAGGCTTTGAAGCACCAAAACAACCCCAAACTAATTATTTTCACCACCTTGCTTTACAGTCGGCATGAAGTTTACTGAAATGCTGTATTTAGTTTACAAATGTCTACTGTAACTATGGCCAAACAACTCCTTGATTCACCAGTCCACATCCCTGGTCTGACTATGTTCAATGTTAAGCTGCAGGCTATAATGTTTTTTGGAAAGCAAATGCTTTTTCCTGGCAAACTTCATATGCAGATTAAACTGGTGCAATCTGATTGTAGATGCTTGTATTTTGACACCATTTGCTGTAAGGGTAGCTGCAGATTTTGGTAATACATTTTGGGGTTCTTAGAGACATTTTAGCATGTAAAGGGTCAGTTCTTATACTGAATTTGCTTGTTAACCAGTTCTTGACTAATTAGCTGTCAACTAAAATCTAGGTCACTTGTAGATTATTTTCTTGGAATGATCAATTTCAAGTAATGTTGCAAACTTTTTTTAATCCAATGCCAGACTCCAAGCCATCCAACAATGGTTAAGGCTCATAAAGAGATCTTTTGCTAGTGGCATAATGGCACTACACATGTCTCAAAAGAGAACATTTAAACCTGCATATAGAGAATACAGTATCTCACAAAAGTCACACCCCTCACATTTTTGTAAATATTTTATTATATCTTTTCATGTGACAACACTGAAGAAATGACACTTTGCTACAATGTAAAGTAGTGAGTGTACAGCTTGTATAACAGTGTACATTTTCTGTCCCCTCAAAAGAACTCACACAGCCTTAAGGTTTAAACTGTTGGCAACAAAAGTGAGTACACCCCTGGGTGAAAATGTCCAAATTGGGCCCAATTAGCCTTTTTCCCTCCCCAATGTCATGTGACATATTAGTGTTACAAGGTCTCAGGTGTGAATGAGGAGTAGGTGTATTAAATTTGGTGTTATCGCTCTCACTCTTTCATACTGGTCACTGGAAGTTCAACATGGCACCTCATGGCAAAGAACTCTGAGGATCTGAAATAAAGAATTGCTGCTCTACATAAAGATGGCCTAGGCTATAAGAAGATTGCCAAGACCCTGAAACTGAGCTGCAGCACGGTGGCCAAGACCATACAGCGGTTTAACAGGACAGGTTCCACTCAGAACAGGCCTCGCCATGGTCGACCAAAGACATTGAGTGCACGTGCTCAGCCTCATATCCAGAGGTTGTTTTTGGGAAATGGACATGAGTGCTGCCAGAATTTCTGCAAAGGTTGAAGGGGTGGGGGGGGTCAGACCATACGCTACAAACATCATCAAATTGGTCTGCATGACTGTTGTCCCAGTAGGAAGCATCTTCTAAAGATGATGTACAAGAAAGCCCGCAAACAGTTTGCTGAAGACAAGCAAACTAAGGACATGGATTGAAAAGAAAATATATGTGAAGCACTACCTCCCTTCAAAGATGAAGAAATACTAGATAATCTAAACACAAACTAAAAGATTAGTGGAAGTGTTAAATATAGCACAAATAATGTCAAGCTGCTGCTAACAAAGCAAACAGAATATTGGCATGCATTAAAAAGGGGATTTTTTGGGCAGACCTCCGCTTTAAACTGCGTAGAGGGTTCTTTACTGTAAGAGCGGCAAGGATGTGGAATTCCCTTCCACAGGCGGTGGTCATCGATAGTTTAAAAAAACTATTAGATAAGCACCTGAACGACCGCAACATACAGGGATATACAATGTAATACTGACATGTAATCACACACATAGGTTGGACTTTGCTCCTTTAACCTTATGTTGCCATCATCTATGAGAGAACAAGCTTGCGGGAGCCCACTATTGGGATCTCAAAAGACACTGGATTGAGACCAAGGGGAAGGTGCTACTTAGCCTAATTGGGGGCCTTTTTGGGAGGTGAGCGCATAGCGTGACTGGTGGAGGGTCCACTTGGTGTTATTCACGCATTTGCTATTAATCACCGCTGGATTGTGTGTTATATTTGTTTCCACTAGAGGTCACTGGTTGCTCAGATTTATATTATTGTGTTTCATGTAATATTATTTGTGCTATATTTAACTCTTCCACTAATCTTTTAGTTTGTGTTCATATTATCTAGTATTTCTTCATCTTTGAAGGGAGGTGGCACTTCACATATATTTTCTTTTCACTTGGGTCTGCTAATAACAGTTGGTATATAGCAGCAACCTCCTATATTTAAATATACAGCACTTATCTTAATTGTAATAGTAGCGCAAAAGTACACTTGTTATAAGGACATGGATTACTAGAGCCACGTCCTGTAGTCTGATGAGACCAAGATAAACTTATTTGGTTCAGATGGTGTCACGCGTGTGGCGGCAACCAGGTGAGGGGTACAAAGACAAGTGTGTTTTGCCTACAGTCAAGCATGATGGTGGGAGTGTCATGGTCTGGGGCTGCACGAGTGCTGCCTGCATTGGGGAGCTACAGTTCATTGAGGGAACCATGAATGCCAACATGTACTGTTACATACTGACTAGGCCACTGGGCAGTATTCCAACATGACAGCAACCCCAAACACACCTCCAAGACGACCACTGGCTTGCTAAAGAAGCTGAGGGTAAAGGTGATGGACTGGCCAAGCATGTCCCCAGACCTAAACCCTATTGAGCATCTGTGGGGCATACTCAAATGGAAGGTGGAGGAGCGCAAGGTCTCCAACATCCACCAGCTCTGTGATGTTGTCATGGAGGATTGGAAGAGGACTCCAGTGGCAACCTGTGAAGCTCTGGTCAACTCCATACCCAAGAGGGTTAAGGCAGTGCTGGAAAATAATGGTGGCCACACAATATATTGACACTTTGGGCCCAATTTGGACATTTTCTCTTAGGGGTGTACTCACTTTTGTTACCAGTGGTTTAGACATTAATGGCTGTGTGTTGAGTTATTTTGAGGGGACAGCAAATTTACACTGTCATACAAGCTGTACACTCACTACTTTACATTGTAGCAAAGTGTCATTTCTTCAGTGTTCCAGATCCCCCAGATGAAGGCACGTATACCCTGTGCCGAAGACGCGTAGGGGAGGGGCAGGACGGAGCTTTCTACACACAGACAGGCAGAGGATTGTACACCGCACCGCACACCACAGGATTCATCTGTATTGCATACTTTGGATAGGATGGTGCACTGACGCACCCAAGCATTGTGAGTACCCTCCTGGAGGGATTGTTTTTATGGCTTTTCAAATAAATTCCTGGCGGTATTATGCTATGAGTCTCCTTTCTTTTATATATGTCACCATTTGAGCGTGGTACAGATCATCACCAGCAGACCCTGTATGAGCCCTGGAGTGGCTCTAATGCGTGTTTTGACACTGTTTAGCCACTGTGTCACACGCTCTAAGGTGAGCGCATTATCCATTGGGGGTCACTGGAGAGCACTGCAGCATGCCATAACGTGCACATCTCTTAAGAAGAGCATGGGGAATATTTAGCACTTTTTCATAAATACAAGCATGAGGAATGCCTGCTATTTGTTTGGACACTATTGTGCACTTTGATTTATATACTCTTGTGAATGGTTTGGACTGAGATATATTCATTTGTATGAATTGGTTTCGGACACTTTATTTATCAAGTAGCACTTATATTTTTTGTTAATTATTTAAAGGATTTTTTTCTTTTCTTTCTCACATTTTTTTTTTTTTGCATGTTGCATGTTACCATTTATTCATATATTCAATTGTGGATTTTAGTCACTTTCTTCACAGGCGTTTGACACTGTTTGTAATTTTCAATATTGTATAGATTTATTATATTCTTTGTTCACGTATTTATAGCCTTTAGCGCATGCACATATATTTATTTTATTTCTTCAGTGTTGTCACATGAAAAGAAAATATTTACAAAAATGTAAGGGGCGTACTCACACATATACATTATAATATACAGGGTATATCTATATCTATATTTCACATACACACACACTACCCAAGGAGGTTCTAATCACCGACACCTAATCTCGAACAACTAGTTCGAATTTTCATGGAGCTGAAATGGTAGTACCTGCAGCGGTATAATTGCTTTTTTCACATGACAAATCATCAGTTTCATAAATTTAGATTATAAGAACAAATACACCATGCTAATTTTATGTGTCATTTGTTCAAGTAAATCACCTTCATCTATAGGCATGGTTTGAATGAAGATCTTGTATTTGCTAGTTCAAATAGGTTGAAAAGCTCAAAATAATGGGGTGTACTTCTTTCACATGACTGTATTTAATGCACAAACATAAAGAAGCAAAGAAAAAACCCACACTCTTATTCTTCCATTTAAATAAGCCAAATACAAAATTTTTGCTTTATACGCTCCTCACAGACACTGCAGCTCACAGTGGGAGAGTTTCAGAAACAGAGGCAGTTCTGCCAATCCAGAAAACAGCATGCTGGACTAGGTGTGGCTGGTTGCTCACTGACAAGCTACAGGTGAATCAGCAGTGACCATGCGGATCACCAATACCCCTGCAACTTTCTTTTCAGTGTAGTGCAAGCAGACACAGCCTAAATGGGAGTCACAACTCTTCTCTGACTACAGGAAAAAAAGGCAGCATTGTTGCCACACCATCACAGGAAACTGCGTTAGGTGGACATCACTGGCAAGTTCAACAGGATTTGATAGACTTTACAGCTGGACTAAGAAAACTAAAAGTGCAGATGCAGCACATTTTCCTTTTAGAAGGGAGGCCATAGTTCTGCTTTACAAATTAACCATTTAGATTATTAGGTTTGCTATCCTCATAGCACAAAACATTTCCATCCTACTTACTCATAAAAATCCACAGCCTTCTGTAGAGCTATTTTCACCTCCTCTGGAAACTCTCCAGGATCACGTGTCCCAATGCATGCCAAGCTTTTTCCCTTTGAGTGGTACACATTTCCCAGGTTATAAAGTGCTCTAGCTTCCCCAACCTGTTTGGGTAAGAAAATATAAGTACTCAGCATCTCATTAATCTGATCAGGACAGATCAGCATTAAACAAGTTCAGGAAAAAAAATAAAAAATACAAACCCTTTGATATTGAGCATAATGTAAAACAAACTCTTAAACAACAATGCTCGAGTATTAAAACAAAGCAACTTCAGGCAACAAGTAAAGTCAATGACTGAATGGCTATTGCAGTCTATGAAATACTGCAAAAAAAAAAAAAAAAAAAACACAGACTTGTAGCTCTAAATTGACAGCCATCAAAGAATCATCATAATGTCATAACAAATAAATTGAAGAAAGACTGGGAACCAGTGCAGCTGTCAACTCTTGGGAAAAAAGTAAACGTCAGAATTGCACAAACAGCGCTTCAATGGAGCCAGAAATGGAAGGACTGTTGTGAAGCTGAATAAAATTTAATAAAATGCACGCCAAAATAATTAAAAGTTACAAAAAATGGAAAGAGTCAATTGTACAAACTGAACAGAGAATCACCAATTCCATAGTTGAAATATGTTGTAAAAATGGTTTCAGTACCGCCAGCTGTCAAGGGGTTAATACCGGCAAATGTGTTGCATAGGTAAACAGGCACGTGAAACATGTCAGTCACAGTCGCCACGGCAACATTGAGCCCACATACTGTTCAGCCCCTGGGATTTCCCTACCTTCCGCTGTGACTTTATTTCCCAGCTTCCCCGGCTTCCAGACCAGCCCCCATTCCTCCGGAGGTTTTCCTGTGATGTCAGCCATTCACACGCCCACCAGGCTTGCTGACTTTACGTACTCCGATCCTCACATGGGTCACTACCTTTTCCCCAGCACGGAGCACCAGTGACAGCGGTGCAGTCTCCAGCTTCTGCACCACAGGTATGCTGCATCTGGTCTTCACAACCCTCCCTGTGAGATCGCTGTCTACAGTTTTATTATCAGCTGCATTATTATGAGTGGTCCCCTGGGATTCCATCATCCCCTCTACATAGCTGGATCACCACTTGACAGCTGGCGGTACTGAAACCATTTTTTTCAACATATTTCAACTATGGAATGGGTGTTTCTCTATTCAGTTTGTACAATTGACTCTTTCCAATTTTTGTGACTTTTAATTATTTTGGCGTGCATTTTATTAAATTTTATTCAGCTTCACAACAGTCCTTCCATCTCTGGCTCCATTGAAGCGCTGTTTGTTTGTGCAATTATGAAATACTGCATCTCTGCTTAACCACTTGCCCACTGGGCACTTAAACCCCCTTCCTAACCAGACCAATTTTCAGCTTTTGGTGCTCTCACATTTTAAATGACAGTTACTCATGCAACACTGTACCTATATGAAATTTGTCCTTTTTTTCACACAAATAGAGCTCTCTTTTGGTGGTATTTAATCACCTCTGGGTGATTATTTTTTGCGCTATAAAAAAAAAAAAAAAAAAAAAAAAAAAAAGACCAAAAATTCTGTAAAAAAATAAAATAAAATGCATTTTTCTAAGTTTACATTATAAAATTTTGCAAATTAGTAATTTTTCTTAATAAATTTTGGCCAAAATTTATACTGCTACATTTCTTTGGTAAAAATAACCCAAACCGGTGTATATTTGGTCTTTGTGAAAGTTAGAGAGTCCACAAGCTATGGTGCCAATCTCTGAAAATTGATCTCACCTGATGTACTGGAGGCCTATCTCATTTCTTGAGACCCTAACAAGCCAGGACAGTACAAAAACCCCCCAAATGACCCCTTTTTGGAAAGTAGATATTCCAAGGTATTTAGTAAATGGTATGGTGAGTTTTTTGTAATTTTTTCCCACAATTCTTTGCAAAATCAAGATTTTTTTTCTTCACAAAATTGTTATATTAGCAGGTCATTTCTCATACACAGCATATGCATAGCACAAATTACACATTCTACTACTCCTCCTGAGTATGGCGATACCACATGTGAGACTTTTACACAGCGTGGCCACATACAGAGGCCCAACATGCAGGGAGCACCGTCAGGTGTTCTAGGAGCATAAATTATACATATAATTTCTTGACTACCTCTTACACTTTTGAAGGCTCTGGAGCACCAGGACAATGGAAATGCCCCAAAAACGACCCCATTTTGGAAAGAAAACACCCCAACATATAATCTATGAGGCATAATGAGTCTTGAACATGTCATTTTTTTTTCTACAAGTTTTTGTAAAGAAAATAAAACAACGTTGTCCATTTATACAAGGTTTCTAACACATAGCATGTACATACCAAAAATTAAACCCCAAAAGTAGATTTTCCTAATCCTGAGCATGGCAATACCACATGTGGGCAGTCCTAGGTGGTATACACCCCCCTCTCTGCTATAAGCCTTCAGTTTTGTAACAAGCAGTGTCAGAAGAATTAAAACATCATAGAGGCGTGGGTACTGTGTGTCAATGAACTCAGAGAAATGGATTTTACGGTAAGTCAAAAATCCCATTTTCTCTTTCGTTCACTGACGGACACAGCGCTTCCTTATTCAGAACCATAGAGCTGTTCCAAAGCAGTGCCAAACATGGAGGGGTGGGGCAGCCAACAAATAAAACAGGCCAACCAGATAACTGGAGCCCAACCTG
This sequence comes from Aquarana catesbeiana, assembly GCF_042186555.1. Lineage (NCBI taxonomy): Eukaryota > Metazoa > Chordata > Amphibia > Anura > Ranidae > Aquarana > Aquarana catesbeiana. Next base: position 193,544,319 of record NC_133330.1, on the reverse strand, counting down.
AACAGCAAGAAACCCCCTCAAGATGGATAGACCCACTAGACCGCAGCCTGCAGAACCTTGCGGCCAAATGAGGCATCCGCAGATGCCAGCGCATTCACTTTGTAAAATTCTGTGAAAGTGTGCACCGACGACCAGGTGGCCACCTTGCAAACTTGCGTCACGACGCCCGATGACGGAAGGCCCAGGAGGCACTCAGGGCCCGAGTAGAGTGCGCCTTCACCGGGAAGGGAGGAACCTGACCCCTGATAGAATAGGCCTGAGTCACTGTCTGTTTGATCCATCTAGAAATGGTCACAGAGGAAGCAGACAGCCCCTTTTTTGGCCTGTCCGTGACCACGAACAGGGAGTCTGACCTCCGAAAGGGCTCAGTGACAGCCAAATACACTGATCGCCTGAACCACATCCAGGGCGTGCAAGGCAAATTCCCTCGGATGTTGTGGCCTGGGACACAGGGAAGGCAACACAATGTCCTCATTTAAATGGAAATCATAAACAACCTTTGGAAGGAACAAAGGACAAGGAATCACCTTGTCTCTGAATCATCAGGTAGGGCGTACGACAGGATAACCCCGCCAATTCCAACACCATGTGAGCAGAAGCGATACCCACCAAGAAGGCCACCTTCTGTGACAGAGTGAGCAGGGGAATTTCTTTGAATATTCTCAAAAGGAGGCTTCTGTAGAACCAAAAGCACCAGATTCAAGTCCCACGATGGCAAATGAATGAAGGTACATGCCAGGGACTGCAGAGCCAGGGGTCGCCAAAGCCAACACCTAGCCCTTGATAGTACTCAAGGCCAAGTTCTTTTTAACGCCCCGTTGAAGGAAAGTCAAAATCCAAGCCACCAAAAAGGAACATGGGTGAACACCCACCACCTCACACCATGAAATGTACGCTTTCTACGTCCGATGATATATCTTCCTGAACGTAGACTTCCTAGCTTTGAGTAGCCAGGCCGTTAAAGCCAGTGACGATAAAGCAGGGTGGAAGATCAGCCCTTGGGATAGCAGATCCTCTGAGAGGCAGCCGCCAGGGGGTGTCTGCAACCAGGACTGACGAGGCCAGTCCGAGGCCACTAGAATGACTGGAATTTCTTTGGCGTCGAACCTGCGTAACAGCCACGGCAGAAGCTTGAGAGGAAGAAAAGGCGTAGATCAGACGATACTGGCCCCACGGGGCAACCAGAGCATCCGCCAGAGGATCCCAAGACCTGGCCACAAACCGCTGCACCTTTCTGTTGATCCGGGATGCCAACAGATCTACCTCTGGAGTGCCCCAGTGCAGGAATATCTGTTGAAACACATCCTGATGAAGAGACCACTCCCCTTGGTCCAACACCTGTTGACTGAGGTAATCTGCCTGCCAGTTGTCCACCCCTGGAATGTGGACGGTGGAGAATGCCGGCTACTTCCAGGACTGCCAACACACTCCTTGTTCCTCCCTGTTGGTTGACATAGGATGCCGCCATGCAACTGTCCGACTGGATCCGTACGGGAGCCCCTGAAGTCTATCCGTCCAATGATCCAGACAGTCTGATCGTCCGGGAGTTCCAAGATAATGATGATAGGTAGCCTGGATTCCTCCAGCGACCCTGAGCAGAGCTCCGGCCCAGGACTCCCCACCCAGACAGACTGGCATTGGTGGTGACCAGTACAGAGGGGGAAAGGATATTCCCTGCCAAAGAGCCAGGGGGAACGAAGCCACCAGATCAGGGACCCCTTGGTTTCTTGGCTCAGCCGAATCTGATTGTCTAGAGATCCTGGACATTTGTTCCATTTTAACAGGATCTCTTTTTGCAGGGGTCTCGTATGGAACTGAGCAAACCGGACTGCCTCGAAAGTAGATACCATCAGGCCCAGCACCCGCATGCAAGTGCGCAGGGAGACCCACTTGCTGGACAGCAGTAAGCGAGTTGCCACCTGAAACTTCTGGCATTTGTTCAGCGAAAGGAACACTCTGGGCAGAGCGGAATCCAGAGTCAGTCCCAGATAATCCAATTTGAGCTAGAATCAGCGCAGACTTCTGGTAGTTTCAGCCACCCAAAATCTGCGAGTCTGAATAGCGATCTCCACGTCGCCCCTCAGAGTAGCAAGGGACTCCGCTCGCAGAAGAAGGTTGTCCAGGTAGCCCAGAACAGCAATTCCCTGCTGGCGCAGCAATGCCAGAACCGGGGGCAACACTTTTGTGAAGGGTAATTCCCCGAACTGATAATGCTCCTCTCCCACAGCAAATCGGAGGAATCGCCGGTGTCGTGCACAAATCGGAATGTGCAGGTAGGTATCCTTGGAGGCATGAAAAAGTACCCCTGATGAAGGGATGCCACCACCAACCGAATGGACTGCATTCTGAACTTTCAAACCCATACAAAGCGGCCTTGAGGTCCAGAATTGGATGTACCGTACCCTCTTTTTTGGGGACCGTAAACAGATTTGAATAAAAGCCCTGGAAACGCTCCGACACCAGAACTGGGACAATCACCCCCTGAAGAAACAGGTCTTGTACCGTGCCCTGGAGGGCTAACAAGCGGCCCGGAGGCAGACGCAGATTGGAAGGAAAAAATCTGCTTGGGGAGGGCAAGTCTGGAACTCGATCTTGTAACCAGACAGAATGGCTTCCTGGACCCACATGTCGTTTATCAGAGAGGTCCATGAGCCCGGAAACCAGTGAAGACGTCCCCCTACTCGGGATGTGGGTGAGGGCACCCCTTTGTGCCAAAGGAGCCTTACCTGGGGGTCTGGAGAAATCCGCTCTCGGTTTTCTCGACCAGAGTCGCTTGGAACCTCCCGAGGGGGGCTTGAAAGACTTTGGACCCTTGTCAGTGGACCCTCAGGGACGAAAAAAAAAAACAAAAAAAAAAAAACTTTGAGCTCCGAGAAGGAAGGACCACGCTTGCGACGTGGCTTCTTCCTTTTTAGACTGTGGAAGAAAGGTACTCTTCCCCCCTGTGACACGCTTAATGATATCATCCAGAGTGGCCCCATACAAAAAAACAATCACCTTGAAAAGGCAGATCAGTTAGGGCTTTTTTTTTTTTTTTTTTTTTTTTTAGAGACAAAAACATAGAAGCAGCACTCTATGGCTGAAGCATTTAATTTATTGCACTTCTGGGAAATAAACAACTGTTGTCAATGATAAAAGCTTGCAGGGGTTGCAGAGGCAATCATAAAAGCCTATAGTCAATGTAGATACTAATGTAAAAGAATGGTAAACAAAAAAGATAAATGGCGCAAGAACACACATCAAACATGAGTAGAAATGATACACATGAACGTAAAGCAAGTCCAGGATAAGTCGGGCAGTGTGACTAAAAACCCTGCATATGCAAAATCAAAAATGTAAAGATATATATATATATATAGACTCTGCCACAAACGTCCAGAGAGTAACAAAATAATAGTCAATGAAAAGAATATATATAATAGTCCATGAAAAAAATATAGTTCAAAGGAATCTGATACTATACACCAGCGGCAGCTCACTTGAGAATGGAAGCAAACAACTCTGAAAGATAATGTGAAAAAATGGCAAGAAGCGCCAATCTAAGTGCAGTATCATAAAAAAACTTTAATTAAAATTATATAAAAACAACAGCCAAATGGCTACTCACAAGGACAGGATTAATACAGGCAAGGACATATAGTGGGTCCAGGGACGTCCTCCTCAGATGTTGTAAAGGTACATAGTGCAGGTTCCGGTGGAGATGCTGTCAGCGCTATGATGTACGGGTGGTCTGTGGGGTCTCTGCTATGGGTGCTGAGCTGCAAGGAAGATGGAAGTGTCCGTATGGAGAGCCGGCATCTACTAGGACTTGAGGAGCCAGGGCCGTAGCAGGAAACAGGAACCGGATGGAGACAGGCGTGGAACGCAAACACTGTTCCAGGAACCAAAGAGCGGAAGTGACGTGTGGACGTGTCAGATGACGCGTTTCAATGCTTCCGCATTTTCTTCAGATCTAACAGGCTAATGGAACACGTGTCCTTTATGTGGGAGCTATGGAGTCAGTTGCTAGGCAACAAATTGAACCGAGCACAACATACTGAGTACAATAAAAAGGTGGAATGAAGTATAGGAATTGAGTTCGGAACACCAAGCAAATATAAGAATAGAATGTAAGAAAGGTTGATGTTGAAGGAAATAAATGAATGTATATGAGGGGAAAAAAAGAAAAATGAATAAATAAAAAATAGTGAAAAATAATGGATGATAAATGATATGTAATGAATGGCGAAAAAAAATATATATATGGATAAGAAAGATAAAAGAAAAAATAAAAAATAATAAAAAATTAAATAGAAAAAAACGATAATAAAATAATAATGATGAAATAATGATGAAATTTTTTGCATGTATTTTTATACATGTTTTGTTGTTTTTTTACATATATGTTTCTCATACCTATACGTTTTCTAAATAACAGTTATTCACATATATACCCTTTCTTTTTCTATCTTTTTTCGTATCTATTTTCAGGTTTTTTCTGTTTATCAATTGTTCTCATTTTCATTTTCTTATTGATCATTATTATTTTACATATTATATATTTTTTTATATTTTTTTTATTTTATTTTTATTTTAATTGGCATTATTCATATATATAATTTTTCCTATATATATTTTTTCATATGTATTTCATCATTATTATTTTATTATCATTTTTTTCTATTTAATTTTTATTATTTTTTATCTTTTTTATTATTTTTATTTTTTATTATTATTTTTTATTATTATTTTTCATTTTTTCTTTTATCTTTCTTATCCATATACATTTTTTTTCACCAATCATTACATACCATTTATCATCCATTATTTTTCACTATTTTTTATTTATTCATTTTTCTTTTTCCCCCTCATATACATTCATTTATTTCCTTCAACATCAACCTTTCTTACATTCTACTCTTATATATTTGCTTGGTGTTCCGAGCTCAATTCCTATACTTCATTCCACCTTTTTATTGTACTCTGTATGTTGTGCTCGGTTCAATTTGTTGCCTAGCAACTGACTCCATAGCTCCCACATAAAGGACACGTGTCCCATTAGCCTGTTAGATCTGAAGAAAATGTGGAAGCATTGAAACGCATCATCTGACACGTCCACACATCACTTCCGCTCTTTGGTTCCTGGAACAATGTTTGCGTTCCATGCCTGTCTCCATCCGGTTCCTGTTTCCTGCTACGGCCCTGGCTCCTCAAGTCCTAGTAGATGCCGGCTCTCCTTGCGGACACTTCCATCTTCCTTGCAGCTCAGCACCCATAGCAGAGACCCCACAGACCACCCGTACATCATAGCGCTGACAGCATCTCCACCGGAACCTGCAATATGTACCTTTACAACATCTGAGGAGGACGTCCCTGGACCCAGTATATGTCCTTGCCTGTATTAATCCTGTCCTTGTGAGTAGTCATTTGGCTGTTGTTTTTATATAATTTTAATTAAAGTTTTTTTATGATACTGCACTTAGATTGGCGCTTCTTGCCTTTTTTTCACTAATGTAAAAGAATGTTTTTATTAAAAAGGAACGGTACTGGGGGGCGTGGCCGAACTGAGCGGACGTGTCTGGGGTGAGCTCCTGCCGTTCTGGAGCACACTTGGCTCTTCGCTTCCCCAGCGGGCTTGATCGGCTCCCTCCAGGGATCCCCCAGATTGTCAGGGCTGCCTGCAACCATTAGAGCAGGGATCGAGGAGCTCCGGGCCGCCTGAGAGACAGACCACGGCTTCGGCCTAACACGGTGAGCAGTGGCCATCTTGCTCCACCTGGATACTGTGACAGCGCTGCCTCCAGGCTTTCCTACCTGCCCTGTGACCGGCTCTCCTACCGCACGGACTCCGGAAACATCCAGCCTGCCATCCGTGGCCCACAATCCTTTCTGTGACACTCCAGAATGTGAGCCTGAGGGACCTGGTAAGTGACGGTGGCCATCTTGCTACACCCAGGCGGCCTCCCTGTCCCTTCTGGGCCCAATTAAAGCCCCATCCACCCTCCGGGGCACCCCAGCCTAGCAGATCATGGCCCCCTGACAGGGATATTAACAAGCATCCACCCCATTTGTGCGCAGCTATGGCCCTGGCCCCGGAGACCACGTGTGACGGCCATCTTGCTACACCCTGCTACAGTACCCACGTATGCTCCTGGTCTCCTTAACCCCCCCTGGGCCTGATCACTCCTTGCACAGCCACGAGAGATGCCCAACAAGCTCAGCTGTCACCTATGGTCCTACCCATAAAGCTCCACAGGGAGACGTAGCTGCCCATGGATGGCTAAAGACATGAGCTGCTGAGCTCCGTGTCCGCCCATAGCAGACAGGCTATGTTTCAGTCATTGCACATCTTTAAAATCTTTAAAAAGCATGTCTGCACACAGGGCTCAAACCAGCGATACCTGCTCCGCACATCTTAGCCGGAACCCCATACTCCCAAAGACAAGATGGCGCCCACTCGAAACACAGGGAAGAGCAAGCCTCCCGCCCCCCCCCTCAGCTGGCGACAGACACCAGCTAGGAATTGGATGCCCCCCGGTCCCATCATCTGTGATATCCAGGTCAGTGACCCCTGTTGCCCCGCTTCCGGACACAGGCCCCGTGGATATGACCCCTCAGGCCTCAGGAGGTTCATTCAGATCTGAAGCCTCGGCCCACCTATCGGCCTTTTGGGTGGAGTTTGAGTCCTGGGCGGTTAAAATGGAGGCCTCACTTCACAAAGACCTCCAGGCCCTCCAACAGCAGGTCTCAACGGATAAAAATGCAGTGTCTGCCCTAACTGACATTCAAACTGACCATGCAGCCCGCATCACATCCCTCAAACAGGCCTCCAGGGAGCACTTACACCGTATACGGCATCAATTGCGCATAGAAGACGGAGAAAACCGGAGCCACAGGAACAATATAAAGGCTGCAAGGAATACCGGAGGCCACGGTTGGTACAGACTTAAAACCTGCCACTGCCATCCTCAACCTAGTTCTGGGAAGAGAAGCTACATCCCCACTGAACTGGACTGGGTGCAGACTAGGAGGGCCGAGGAGAGATCATAGTGATCGACCACGCAATGTCCTCTGCAGGGTACATCACTACACCCTAAAGAAGAACTTATGCGCAAGGCATGGCGTTTGGGCCCCGTGGATTTTGACGGTTCTGCAATCCATCTCTACCCGGACCTCTCTCGCAACACTCTCTACATGCGCCGAATGGTTCGCTCATTGCTAGACCTGATACGTCAAGCCAGAGCAACGTACATATGGGGACATCCTTTCAGTATTAAAGTGACCAGGGCTGAGCGAAAATTTGTCCTCTCTGACCTGGATCAACTCCCAGCCTTTTTCCTCTTTCTGGAGCAGGACCCAACTGATGTACCGAACTGGTTGGACCCACCAGATGACTGCACTAGGTTGCAAGTACGTGACCCTCTCCCACAACGACGTAGGCATCCGAGGTCCAGATCACATTCTTTAGGTCCTAGAATGCGTCAGCCTACCTCACCAGAAGATTAAGGCAAATTTAGGATGCTGCATGAAGTCATATTAACACTCCTCATATGACTAGCACTATTCCAGAATACTGCCTACTTCTTGTCTCCTGGACAAGTCGATGTTTGGAAACCCCCCACCCCCTCTTTTTTTTTTTATTACATTTTCCTCCTTTGTTCTAACTGCTTTCAGCCGGATATGTTACAATCGTCGACGGAATGACCTGCTCCGTACTCTAATGTCTCAAGATAGCTGGTGCAACAAATTGTCGGGCCTTCTCCCTGCCCTTTGCTGGTGTATTGTACCTGGCTGGGGTTCGGGAGAGATTATAGGTCTGAAAACTTCTGATGTTTGATTCGGATATGCAAGTATTGAGTTTCTAATATATTTTTCCGCACCGATCTAATTTTTATATATGTTTAGCGGAAGGGTCCCACCGGGATGCAGGCAGGGGGGCCAATAGTTGGACTGGTTGGGTCCACGGTCTCTTGCCTTTGTCCACGTCGGCACCTAGAGTTCTCAGTATACGGTTTCTCATACACTTTGTTTCACCCTAAAATGTTAATCCACACTGTTGCTGATTTTAGAATTGATACTCAGATTTGTTTCCAGGGCCCCTGTTGGGGTCTGTGGATAGCATGTGTTGAAAATGATTACTTTTCCCTAAATTATGTCACTTGATGGATTGATAACTCCTCTGTGAAGCAGAGAGGGTAGTCTTGATCAGGGATATTTGCCCACACAGGCCGCCACCCTCCTTCACAGACAACCCAATGTGTGTTCTACTGTTTAAATATCTTATTCCTGTTATGCTATTGGGCTCACAGCTCAGACTCTCCACCTCAACCTCCCACCCTCAATAAGCTTGGCACGAACTGTGCCTAAATACGTGATTTTTCACATGGTGTTCCGTTTTCGTGGACCCCTTAGAGTTTGATAGGTGGTGTCCCCTTACCTACTTTTGTCCTAGTATATCTCTTCCATCTTACAAGTTCCTCCTTCCCCATCCCTCTTCCTCTCTCTGCTGTCTATAGTCTGATTTTCTTTCTCAGCTCACTATGGCCCACACAGTACTATCTCGTCCTCGCCTGAAATTTTGCTCCTACAATGTAAATGGCCGCAATATTGCATCCAAAAGAGGGCAAATACTCTACCAAACGCATAAACAGGTAAATGTGTTGCTGTTACAGGAAACACATTTCCACACAAATCCCACCCCTTCCTGCTCCAACAGGTACTTTAACAGATGGTTCCACAGTACAAACCCCTCTTAGAAAAACAAAGGCGTTTCTATCGCCTTCCACAAAACGATTCCGACTGAGCTGATAGACCAGCTCTCTGACTCTCAGGGAAGGTGTGTTCGTGAAGCTCTCCTTATTGGGTACGAAATTCACTATCGCCAACCTTTACCTACCAAATACTAACCAAATATAGAAATATAGTCTGCTCTGGGGTATATGAGGATCTTGTCAGAATTCGCAGAAGGTAAACTAATCTTAGGCAGGGATTTTAATGCCCCCCTGGATCCACTCCTAGACTCATCAAGCTCTCGATTGGCCATCTCCTTTACCAAACTGAGGGCATTCAAGCAGGCTACCTACGACCTCCCTATAATCGACATTTGGTGGGTTTGGTTTCCAAAGAATCGCAACTATATTCACTTCTCACAGGTCCATCACTCCTATAGCCGTATCGACTATTTTCTTATTGATCATAGCTGTTTGGCTTGGTCACCTGAATGCGAGATAGGTAAGTGATCAGACCAGACCATTGAGTCTGACACTATCGCTCCGATGAGGTGGACGTGGAGGCTGAATGATTCACTTCTCACGAACCCCGATTGCTCCCACAAGGTTGCGGAAACCATTACCAATTTCCTAACAGATCATGCCACAGACTCTACCCTTACAGTGGGAAGCGCTTAAAGCTGTCCTGCAAGGAATCTTTATTCAGATGGGGTCCTGCTTGAAGAAGGCACGATCAGCCACAATAACATCAGCATTGCAAAAACTTCGAGACCTTGAGACCCAACATAAACGAGCCCCAACGGTGGCGACTCTTATAGAGGTCTCCACAGCTCACTCCCAACTCAAAGAATTGTATGAGGCCTTAGCTCGTACCAATGCAGACAGCCTTGCCCTACATCAGTACCGATTCCAAGATAAATGTGGTAGACCATTGGCTCGCTCCCTACACCCAAATACATCTTCCACATTTATACCCCATATTCGGGCCCTATCTGGGGAAATGATTTGTGAACCCTCTAAGATATAACATTCCAGTATTTCTACCGAACACACTATAATCTAACACCTGGCGTCTCTTCTAGCCCCACGCTTACCCCCGAGACTGATAGACAGTCCTATATTGAGGAAACGGAGCTCCCTCCATTGGTTGGCAACACTGTAGAAGAAATGGAACAGGTAATTACAGTAGAGGAGGTCGTAGGAGCGATAGCGGCCACCCCAACTGGTAAAAGCTCGGGTCCCGATGGTTTCACTCCTAAATTCTACAATATATTTGCTCCCCTACTGACCCCCTTCTTAACTAAGGTGTTCAAACCCTTATCGGAAGGCCCAGCGTTTCCTACACAAACGTTAGAAGCCCACATTGCAATTATCCCAAAACCAGATAAGGACCTGACTTTGTGCGCTAATTATAGGCCCATTTCGTTAATTGGAGTAGACTTAAAAATTATACGCCAAAATACTTGCCAATAGATTGCAACCGCTGCTCCCCCGCCTCATACACCTGGATCAGGTGGGTTTTATAAGTGGTCGAGAAGCAAGGGACAACACTTTGAAAGCTCTGCTTTTTATTGACTATGCTCGCACCCATCTGGCAATTCCTCCAGATGTCTCTAGTGCAGATAGGTCTGGGCCCCAATAGGATATCCCGAATTATGTCCCTATACTCCTCTCCTTCAGCTAGAATTCGGGTGAATGGCTCATTATCCCCTACATTCTCCATCCACAATGGGACACGACAAGGCTGTTCTTTATCTCCCCTTCTCTATGTCCTTATCATGGAACACCTGGCAATTGCCTTGCGCAATAACCCCAACATCTCAGGCGTGTCGTAGGCCCCACTCAGTCTAAACTGGCTCTCTTTGCAGATGAACTGTTAATGTTTGTAACCCAACCACATCTATCCTTACCACATATCATGCAGGAATTTACAAGGTTTGGGAAGCTGAGCAACTTCAAAGTAAATCATACTAAGTCAGAAATCTTGAACATCTCACTGTCCTAGGAGGCCCTACGCCAAGTCTCCACTTCCATCTGATACCTTGGAATCCAAATACCCACAGAAGGGTCCCAATTTTTCTCACTGACCTTCGCTCCCCTTCTGCTTAGAACCAAGAAAGGTCTCTCAAACTACATGAAGAAACGCCTATCATGGCTAGGCAGAGTGAATGCTCTAAAAATGGATGTCCTCCCTCGGTTTCTCTATTTGTTCCAGACAATTCCCATTTCCATACCATCCTGGTTCTTTAAGAACCTCCGCCAACTGTTTTCCTTTTTTATATGGAGGGGGGCTTGTCCCAGGATATGCTATGAGACTCTATTGCTCCCCAAGATTCATGGTGGAGCTGGTGCCCCAGATGCCTCTATATACACTATAGAGCAGCAGTACTCATGCGTATACTTAACTGATTCCACCATTCCTCCACCAAATTATGGGTACAAATAGAGAGCCATCTCAATCCAATAGATCTCCGCGCTTTGCCGTGGACGCCTGCTGAATTCCTGAAGGGCGGGATACCCTTTGGCGATCTCACCCGACAAACTATACAAATATGGACCCGCATGAATTCCTCCAAGACCCTATCTTCACTAAAATTACCCATGACACCACTGTTTGGGACTCTGGCTTTTCCACCGGCCATACAGGGGGTTGGTGTAAAGAGGAACACAGACGTCTTGCCCAAGTCCTATGCTCAGATTCCTCTCTGACTACAGACGTTCCCTCCAACAAAGCTCCTCATACTTCGACGCATTGACTGCAAGAGGCAACAATTGATATCCTACATTCATACCTTCCCATCCCTGCCTGATATACTTTCTGACTTAACAGACTTAGAGAACATGCTGCTTCAGACCGACCCCCTACGCATGTGGTCTCTCAACTATACTCTCTCCTACATATGGTTTCTAATCCCGACCTTCACCCATACACACAGGCCTGGAAGGAAGACTTGGGTCACTCCATTTCACCTGCTGACTGGCAAAAGTGCTTCATTCTGACTCACAAAATATCCTTAGCCTCCAAAGCTCAAGAAAAAGGGTTCAAGTTGCAGCAGAGAGAAAAGGACCCCACCAGACTCACCATCCCACTAGTGTAGCGTTGTTGCCTCAGATGTAGTCCCGCACACACATGGCGTCCAAGGGAGAAGATAACCACACGAGTCAGCACCAGGGTAAAAGGAGGAGCTCCCGTCTGCTAAAAACGCCGTTCTGGGCTACACAGCAATGGCCGCCACTGCCTGAGCACAGTACCATGGCCGCCGGATAACACAAACATGGCCGCCGGTCATAGGAAGTCAGCAAGCACTAGTGGAAAAGACACCGGCTACAGCAAAATGGCCACCAGCCATTCAAACCCACCAAATGGGAGAGGGGGACAAGTACTAACCATACCAGGAACCTGGCAGGCACCGCTCCAGACAACCTCCTCGCCACCGAAGCGGCCATGAAGGACACTGCGACTCGGGTCGAGACCTGGTCATATGCGACCTCGCGAGATGTTTAACTCGCAGGGCCAGCCCCCGTCCAGTGGGGCTACGTCACGGCCGACCTAGTGCGTAGCTGCGCTCTGCACACGCTCGCTGGCTGGACCCGTGGATCAAGTGTCCAGCCCATCACCCAGCAGTTGATTGTAGGTCTCACCTGAAAAATAAAAAAAAATAAAAATAAAAAATTGCCAGGACTAGAGAGCCGAGAAGGGAAATAGGTCCTTACTCCTGACTAGGCAGAAAAAACTGAAGGCCTATAGCAGAGAGAGGGGAATGTATACCACCTAGGACTGCCCATAGGCATAGCCAAGTCTTTTTTCTGCCTAGTGTCTTACTCCTGTAGGGGGCAGTATAACCCTATAGTTCTGAATAAGGTAGCGCTGTGTCTGACAATGAACGAAAGAGAAATAGGATTTTTTCGTCATACTTACCTGTAAAATCCTTTTCTTTGAGTGCATCATGGGACACAGAGTTAGGACAATATTCATTACCTGCTGGGTATACTTCATCTCCAGGTGAATGGACACTGGTAGACCAAAGGTCTTTAGACAGGAAGGGATTCCCTATATAACCCCTCCCATATAAGATGTACTTCAGTTTTGTTGCAAGCACTGAAGCCTCAAAAAGAGGGGAGGGACCTCTGTGTCCCATGATGTACTCAAAGAAAAGGATTTTACAGGCAAGTATGACATCATGGGACACAGAGTTAGGCTAATATTCATTACCAGCTTGGACGTCCCAGAGCAATAGCCTTGAGGGGAGGAAACACCCTGCCAAACAATAGCCATGAGACTTTATACGGCAGCCCGCAGTACACTGTGGCCCAAAGCCGAATCCTCGGCTGCTCGAACATCCACTTGATAAAATTTTGTGAATGTATGCACTGAAGACCAGGTAGCAGCCTTACAAATCTGAGCCACAGATACCCGATGGCGAAAAGCCCAGGAGGTTCCTACACCCCTGGTAGAATGAGCTCTCACCCTAAAGGGAGGAGCTTTACGTTTCAGACCATAGGCCTGAATGACCAACTGACTGACCCATTGGCAATGGAAGCTACCTGCCCCTTCTTGGGCCCTTTTGGTAAAACAAAAAAGGAGTCTGATCCTCGGATCTCCGCAGATCTAGACAAAAACCTTAATTGCCTGGACAACGTCCAAAGAACGTAGTCTCTCTTCCGCCGAAAGAGGCTGAGAGAAAAAAGGCGGCAAAATAATGCCCTGATTTAAATGAAAGGCCGACACCATATTTGGCAAAAAGGATGGAACAGGTCGTACCTAGGGTTGCCACCTCATTCCTTTAAACCTGAACGCATATGAATTACACAGGTTCTGAGGCTAATTTAATGCATATAGGGCACAAATTGAGTTTAATCACCACCTCAATCATCCACAGAGCCTGTGTAATTCATATGTGTTCGGGTTTAAAAGGGATGAGGTGGCAACTCTAGTCGTAACACGACCCTGACGTGGTGAAGGATCAAGTATGGTTCCCTGCACGAAAAGGCCGCCAACTCCGACAACCTTCTAGCCGAGGTGATGGCCATCAGGAAGTCTAGCTTGCGGGGCAATGTCCTCCTCTAATATTTCCACAGATATCCTATTTTATATTTGTCTAACAGCTTCAGATATAACAAGCTGCTTTGTATTAGAGAATGCATGTAGATGCTCTGCAAGCTGATCTACATCATAAATAGAAAATGAGGGCCGATCATCAGAAGGATGCACCTAAGCAAACATGAAATTTGAGATAAGCCCAGCCACATATTCAGAAGGAAGGAAATGAAAATGCTACAGCAAAATTCTATCACATCATTTAATATACCTTATCAAACAACTCTCTGGAAATGTCCAAGTGCCTCTCACAGCATAAAATAGCTTCATCAAAATTACCCAAGACTTTCAAAGTGTTTCCAAGGTTTCCACTGGCTTTGGCTTCACCAAGTCTATCACCAATTGTTCTGCAAGATCAAAAAAATACAATAAAAAATAAAAATATAAAAACAAACAAATAATTCACAGAACACTCAAATGTTTTTGTAAGTAGCTCTACAAGCAAGAGAAACAATGTATAGCTTCTCTTGCTTACATTACAAGCTGGTTAATGTGAACAAACCTTTAAAGTGGTATTAAAGATTCAGCAAAAAAAAAAAAAAAAAAAACAAAACAAAACAAACGTGTTATACTTCCCTTCTCTGCGCAGTTGTTTTGCACAGAGCAGTCCCGATCCTCCTCTTTTCGGGTCCCCCATCAGCGCTCCTAGCTCCTCCACCTTGACCAGTGCCCCCAATAGCAAGCCGCCATAGAAGCCAACATATTTCACGTAAAGCAGTTCTAGTATGGAGTGCCCAGTTCAAATACCCATCTAAGAACATTAACACTCAGTGATGATTGTTATACACTGGAACAAATCATCATTAGATTTAGATTTTCTTTTCAATTTTTTTTTTTGGTTTTGTATGAACTTTTGTTCTACGTTTTGTCTGTATACGTGTAAAAATTTAAACTTAAAAGTATATGATAATTTAAAAAATAAATAAAAATAAAACCCACAACCTAGCAGAAAACTGGCAGTCTGCAGTGTGATTAGCTGCACAGAAACGCACAAATATGTGAAATACATTTGTTTCTGCATGGGTAAGGTTAGAACTAGGGTTTTGAATTTTATTAGGGCCCTTAAAGTGGTTGCTTCAGTGAGTGTGCCCTTACCGGCAGCACGCAAGTCACGTCATCGCGGCTCCGGCCAATCAGTGCCGGAGCCCGCGATACCCGGAAATAACTTTGCACCGGGGGCAGATGACACTCCCGATGTACGAGGACGGCTGCAGGGGCTTTGATCTCAGGTAAGTAATTCATAATAAGCTAGTATGCTATGCATACTAGCTCATTATGCCTTTATCTTGCAGTTTTCTTTTGTCCTAAGGTTTACAACCACTTTAATAAATAGTAAAGCTTTTAAAGGTTCATATAAATACCAAAGTTTGAGCAAAAACCTTTAATAGTATTTATAACTGATTAAGAATTCTATTAGGTTTACTTATCCCGATTTCAAAAATCTAAGGCTCCACAGCAGGAACACCAATGCATCTGCTCCTACCTGCACATTGCTGCCTCAATCTGCTGCTTCGGCTCCGAAAAATATAGTTCTTCCATGAATAAGGCACACATGAACAACCTCCATGGGTGTTTCAAATTGCAGGATATGGTACCAGAGTGACCACTCTAAAAGGACCAATGTTACATGATGGCACATCTAACCCTATGCAAATTGTGATTTTTAGAAAGTTGACAGTAGAACTGTTTAGGAGGCTTAAGAGCTATAGGCAAAACTTTTTTTTTTTGATAGAGTAAGGGAGAGTTGATTTTTTTTTTTTTTGCCATCTGTGTCCCATTGCAGAGTTTTCCCTCGACTTCCTGTCCCATAGCCAAACAGGAAGTGAAAGGAAATCCCTGCAAATTAAGGGAACTCCTTGGGGACCCCCAGGTCACCAGAACTAGTATCACCATTGGATGATTTCTCCTCCATTACTTTTCTGGGGACAACCCAAAATTTTGGATTTTTTCACTTTCAATGATAATTAAACAGGTCAAATAAAGAGGGTAAATCTCTAAATGGGACACAGACAGCAATGGCTCTGTGTTAGGACAGCCGGTCTCTTGAAGGCTTCACCAAGCCAAAAAAAAAAGGTGGTGTGCCATTGGTACCATCTGGTGGATCACAGCAGGACAGCGCTGGAATTGCTGGAAGGCACAGTATCTTATTTCAGCTCAACCCAGCTAAAGGTAAGAGGGGGTTAGGATCAAAGTTAACACTGGGAGAGGTGGAGTCTTTTTAAACACACTAAGGTGTTGATTTACTAAAGGCAAATTCACTTTGCACTGCAAGTGCACTTGGAAGTGCAGTCGCTCTAGATCTGAAATGAAGGGAAGCGCTGCTGATTTCTATCACCAATCATGTACAAACAAAAATGCCATTTATTTTCCTTGCATGTGCCCCTCAGATCTAGAGCGACTGCACTTCCAAGTGCACTTGTAGTGCAAAGTGGATTTGTCTTTAGCAAATAAACCGCTAAAGGCACCATTTACACTTGAGCAGAGTGCCTTTAGTCATTTTGTAGGCCTTTTTATATTTGTATGCATTTCAGGCTTGTGCTATTTTTCTTTTTGCCAATTTTTAGCCAATGGAAAGCTAGTCAAGAAAACGTGAACATTCAGGTGCTCCCAAGTCTACTGGGGTCAAAACAAGTGATTCTAACCCAAAAGAAGCTAATGTACATTTTGGAAAGACAAGTTTTAAGCAACATTATGTTGAAAGTGGCTCGAGCTGCAAATCCCGCAGGTGTGAACAGCACTTTAAATAGAGCAGGTAACCGTCCAAAAAACACATTTTGCCATGAATATAGGTGTGATCCTTCACTTTAACAGTGCACTCATTATTCTCCTCCTGTATAGTTATAACAAGTCTACAATTACTGTTCACATATAAGTTTGTATTTAGGCTTCATCATGTATAGCAAACACTGATACTTAATAGTAATCCTAGAAAGCAGGCCATGCATTCCTTAGACAATTAAGCACCCTCTTCTCTCAAACAACATTTACAATCTCACTCTTTTGCATTTACCTTGCTAGTGTTAGATCATGATGGTGGTATTCCAATGCTTTGTTGTACTCGTGCAGGTAGAAATATGCATTCCCCAGTTGACTGTATATGGCACTCAGAGTTTTCAGGTCTTCTGTTCCCACCTGCACAGCCGCCTCAAAAAACGAAACTCCAGCCCGACAGTCTCCTGCCTTGCACAACCGTTCCCCTTCCAAAGCCAGCTCCAGACAGGACGCCTCCATTCTTAAAACAGAATATTGTTTTTTATGAGACCAAGGAAAAGATGGCATTTCCCAGGAGAATAAATCAGTACCTACGATGACTATTTGCCATGCACTAACATGGTCCCACATGCAAAGGGTTAAAAACTGTAATACTGGATTTGTCTAAGGATTTGAATGATTAATGATGTTTCAGCTGTGAAACAGCAGGGATCTTCACTTACAAAGGTCTCAGTGCATGAATTAATAAACAGGAGCAATGCCAACCAATCAACATTTCAGAAAGTAGAACAGAGTATTTGTAAAGGTCACATATACAATATATGCAGTGCATTTTATTTGGAACATATTTCAAGCAATTCCCACACACATTCACACTATACAATGTCAAATACAGCCAATGCATTCCTCCTAAAATGCAATCTCAAGAAATTCCAAAAAAAGAAATATAGTGCCGGTCACACTTTTACCTACTGAACAACTAATTGTATAACATTATATACCTTTCCAAAAAAAAAAAAAAAAAAAAGTTACCAGGATGTTTTTTTTTATTTATTTATTTATTTTTTTAGACAAAGCCCTAAAAATGTTTAAGAAGTGTGCTAAAATAAAATAAGTGGATATTTTAAAATCATACTTCCCACCGTCATACTGTAGAGGACTCATTTTTACAAACAGCTGCTAGAAAACAAGCTGCCTCTTTCAGATAAGAGGCATATAATAGACACAGCCAACAACTATAGGTTTAGAATAGAAGGATACCAACATTTACTAAGAAACAAACAAAAAAAATAAGTAAAAAATATTAAATTATCTGCAGACCAAACTCTAGACACCTCATTAAACACACAAAAATTAAATGTGTGATTTTTTTCAAACAAAAAGTTCCACTTAACATAAAATAAACTGGTAACTGCCATATTTAGAAACAAATTGCATTTGATACAACACCAAAATGTGGGCAAATATATTTGAAGAACAAAAAAACAAAGAAGACACATTGGATTTAATACCTTGGAGATTTTCTACAACCTAGGCAGAACGTCATGGCAGACATTCTCAGCACGGAATTCTTGATATCTGCTTGGAGGGGTAAAAGCCAGAAAGATGCAAAAATCCTGTGGAAAAAGCCATGCCTCTTTATGCAGGGAAGTCTTCAAGGAAAATCCCAAACACTGAAACCGTGGAAAGCTGCTCAGGGGATTTCATGGCTTGTACAATTGGGAAAACGAGGAATGATTTTGAAAATATGCTTTGCCACTGGGAACTGGGCTCAGATTAAAAACACAACATGGGTAATCTCAGCTAATCTTCTCCTAGGCTGTCTGCTCTGGCTACCACATGTTAACTGACACTATTAATTAACATCAGTATGCTTTTTTGCTTGATGAGAATTTCTCAAGCTTGTATCATACAAGTTAATTTTGTTTTTATAACTTCTGCCAGCTTTGTGATCAGACCTGTAAATCTTCACTTTTTCTGCAATACATCACAAGCCATTTGCAGACGTTCAGCTGTAATTGGCTCAGGCAGAATGAATGCACATGGTGAACTATCAACTCTCCATGCTCAATTCATTCTTATCGACCTAATGAGACAACACAGCGATAAATACATGCTTTTCCAGTCAGTTTTCTAAACTATTTAAAAAAAGGTTAATGTCCCTTTTAACTATGTGAAAATACACAAATCAAGGAATAGGTTATACCAGTTTTTATTTTTGTATGCCAAAAAAATAAAAATTGATATTGTCAATTGCTGCTAAGTGCTGCTCTCCATCCTATCTTAGTCAACATGTTCATGCTAAGGGAGCAAAAAAAAAAAAAAAAAAATTCCCATCGATCATCAAAAAATACAGGCAGTAATGACTTTGCTGTAGTATGACCAGCCTTTCAACATTTGAATCCCAGGAGAAACCCTTAAAAAAATTCAAGTCTCAGGAAATCCTGGCTAAAAAATGTATTCAAGTGTTAATGAGAAAATGCTCCATACATTTGTTTTCAGTGGAAAGAAAGCCACACAGACAGCTAAAAAGATCATTGGTCTCATTCTGCTGGCTGGCAAGTGGCGCTGGACTCAGAACTATGCAGCCACCATCAGATTGGGGGGAGGGGGGGTTCAATTACAGTGTCATCCGAACAATAGCGTTTCCCAAACTGTAGTCAACTGTGTGTGTTGATCAAGTTAACTTTACCATCCACTTTATAAAGCTGGTGACTCGTTAGAATACTGACTACTCTTCCAAGAAGCAGATAATTCTTGTATAAGATTCAGCAATCAGTATGTCATCACTTGAGGCCTTGCATATGTCCCACACATAAATCCTGTGCCTTTCCAGCCACCACCTAGAGCGCAGCTGAATATTATCAATCATTTTGGGAACAGTGGTCTGTTATAAGAGGTTAAATCGTACCTACCATGACTTACCATGCTGAAAACTGCCCAATTAGTTTGTAGAAACTTTATACTACAAGATAAAATATTTTATTCTTGGATTGGTTGCAGAGGTATGTTTAGCAACAATGATTTTTGGGAAATGTTGCAGCTCCTCTTAAACTCTGAAGAGGGCACTAAGGATGCAAAGCAAGGTAATGACCATGCAGTATCAGGCGAAGCCAGAACACTGCTACTTGCCACAATTTGTTGTTATGCTGCAGTTTAAAGCAAAGAGTTTACTTAACTACTTCTATGAGCCATTCTGCAATGTGATCCATTCATTCTGCATGGCAACCCAGTGTATGATTTGCAAAAATTGTGCATTTTTTTGGCAGTGAATTGCTATGCTGCAACACACATGCAACAACAAGGTGTGTTGGGGTGCAATTTAGAATGAATCGCATCAATGTATGCAACATGCATTTCTGCACATTGTGGTAAAGTGTAGTACCACAACACCATAATGTGAATGGGCCCCTTATAAGAGTTTGACAGGTGTAAGGTATGTGCACTAAAATACATCTTTTAAAGGCAGTGTGAATGAGAACATAGAAGAAATGACATTAAAAGCACTGCAATGGATTTAAAATTAATGCTCAAGGCTACGAGTATTGTGAAGAGTAACGCACAATCTGCTCTTTGTAATGAGTACATAAAGTATTAAGTTTTATCAAGCAAGTTGCCAACAGACCAGTCACATGTTTAAATAAAAGCAAGCTATCTAATTTAGCAAAGGGTTTGCAACAGTTTTGTTTGTATTTGTGATCCCAGAATCTGCAGCCAAGAAATACAACAGTTTACAACTTAAAACAAGATCAGGGTGGATTTGATTTAAATCACTAGTAAAAAGGCTTGATTTAAATCATAATTTTTAAAGTGCAACTGTCATCTGTCCCACAGCAGCTCCTCCTGACCCGCTGTTGACTTACCGACAGTCTCATTTACTTTAATGGGATGGCTGGTGATGCGGCAGTGACACAAGGCGAGGGACGTGGCGGCAGCAGGCGAATGCATGCCCACTCACAGGCACTGCCATGATGGATCTGAAATGACAGGTGCTCTTTAAAATGTAAGGACTCATTCTTGCTGGTAGTTAGAAGTTTTATTATTTGCAAAAAAAAAAAATAATGTTTCCTAATAAGCCATCAGGTTAGTAAATATTACGAATGTCTTTTTTTACAGCCTGCTGTCATTTTGCTTCTCAAGGGAGGAATTAGAGCACTTCAAGTTATGAAAGCTTGAAAGCAGAAAGATCACAAGCTTTATAAGCCGCTTAGAAGGTTTCACATTCGTTTTTACTGCTTGCCCTTCCTCCTCACACTTAGAGCCTGGTACAGATGCATTTCTCTTCAAACAATACTTGAGGTGATTGTAGCCGTATTAGTGCAATTGTGACAGAAAATGGAGTACTGTCTGTGATACTTTTTTAATCAGTTTGTAGCGTACATAGATTTGCAAAACAACGGGATAAAGGAATATTCCTGAACTTGGTTTTATCTCATGGTTACTGTGAATTTGTGTGAATGCATCAATGCAGTGCATGTTATCTCAGCTCGCAGATAATGAATGAGTTTACTAAAAATGTAATTATTGCAGAATATACAGCCTCATGCTACATAACTCAGCTCCATTTCATGCTGAATAAACTAGATTATTAATGTATCCTAAATAGAAAACTCTTTAGAGGTTTACTCAAAGCATTTTTTTTTTTAATCAATTTTCATAAAAGAAAAATTAAAAAAAAAAAAAAAAAAAAAGTCATCGATTTTTATCCACCCTGAAACAAATGCATAGTCATGCTCCATTCATAACTATGTGCTCTTTAACAAGCATTTTGTTAAATTCATTGATCATCATTGCAATAATGTAAAACTGAATGCAAAAGATGAAGGTTGAGAATGTTATAGGGAACATCAAAAATTGTTAATTGTGCCTGTACAGCAACATACCTTTAGTCTTGAATTTCTCCTGAAAAAATAGAGTTAGAAAGAGTTGCTAGGTACCTAAGAAGTCTTCCAGGGCAGCATCCGAGAGATAGGCTCCTCCTCCCTAAAAACAGGAAACACATTAGTCCACCATTATAAAATTTCACAGTCTTACCTGCGTGCCTCAGTTGTAATAAAGCACCGAAGGAAATCACAGTTAGCTTAAAAAACTTCCCCCGTTTGTATCTTGTATTTGTTCTTCCAAGGGTGGGAACTAGTGCTGCCCTGGAAGACTTCTTAGAAAAAAAGAGTTACCAGGTACCTAACTATTTTCTCGAATCGTCTTCCAGGGCAGCATCTGAGGGGATGTATCAAGCAATACTTACTAGGGTGGGGACAGAGACTGGAGCACCTTGCGACCAAATGCCTGGTCTTGGTCGGAAAGCTGGTCTATACGATAGTGCCTTGCGAAGGTACTGATAGCTCGACCATGTCACTGCCCTGCAGATCTGCTCCGGATTTGCCCCGCTTTCTCTGCAACCGAAGTTGCCCAGGCTCTGGTTGTGTGTGCTCTGATCCCGTCAGGAGGGATGAGATTTTGTGCCTCGTAGGTCGTCTGTATGGCCATTCTTATCCATCTGCTGATGGTATTCTTGGAAGCTTGCTTTCCCTTGTTGACCCCCGCATATAGGACAAAAAGAGAAGTTGTTCTTCGCCAGTCCTTTGGTCTTTCGAGGTATGTCACGAGTGTGTTTCTTACATCTAGTTTGTTGTAAGCGTCTCTTTTTTTGCTATCCATGCTATTTGGAAGTGAAGGGATGATGATATTTTGTGTTCTGTGGAACGTTGAAGAGACCTTGGGTAGGAAAGCCGGGTCTGGCGAGAGAATTATTTTGTCTATATGTATAAGACAGTATGGTTCCATCATAGACAGGGCTTTGATTTCGCTCACGCTTCTGGCTGATACTAGAGCCACAAGAAATGCCGTTTTTAGAGTGAGGTTTTTGTCTGAGCTGTTTTCTATCAGTTCGAACGGAGGGGAGAGAAACCCTCTGAGTACCGTGGACATGTCCCAGGTAGGCTTTCTATTTATTTTAGACGGTCTGGCTCTTTTGAGTGACATCAGGAATCGTTTAATTAGCGGATCCTCTGCGAGTCTGGTGTCCATGAACGATGACAGTGCTGCCACTTGTACTTTTAGTGTGCCCAGAGAGATATTTTTATCTGCCCCGTCTTGCAGGAATTCCAGAATTGTTGGGATCATACCTCTGCTGGAAATTGGATTATTTTTTTGTTCCAGGAGACAAAACTTTTTCCTCTCTTTTTCATAGGATTGCTCTAGTTACAGGTTTCCTGCTGTCTAAGATGGTATTGATCACCTTGTCCGACAATCCCTTACTCTGGAGTCTTATCCTTTCAGTAACCAAGCCGAGAGTTTCAGGATTCTGTGGTTCGGATGGTTGACTGGGCCTTGAGATAAAAGATCTGGCCGGTCCGGCAATGTTAGATGGCGTTGGATGCTGAGGTTCTGCAAGTGGCTGAACCATGCCCTTTGGGGCCAGTGTGGTGCTATTAGTATCACTGTAGTCCTCTGTTATTTTTTGGATCACTCTTGGTATTAACACAGTTGGAGGGAATGCATAACACAGTTGCCATCTCCAATTTTGACTGAAAGCATCTATTCCGCTGTTCCCATCTGTGGGATCTAGGGAGAAGAATGTTGGTGATTTTGTGCTTGCTTTGGAGGCAAACAAATCTACCTCGGGTATCCCCCACATTTGAGTGATTTGTGCGAAAAGCGATTGGTTCAGGGACCACTCCGTGTGCTTTACGGTCTTCCTGCTCAGAAAATCCGCTAGTGTATTGTCCATTCCTTTAAGGTGGATCCCTGATATAGCGCTTATGTTTAGTTCCGCCCATGGTAGGATTCTTTCCGTCAACCTCATCAAGCTTTGGGACTTTGTCCCTCCCTGCCTGTTTAGATATGCCACCACCGTTGTGGCATTGTCCGATAGTATTTTTACGTCTCTCCCCTGTATTGCTGGTTTGAATGCTTTTAATGCTTCTTCCACCGCTTTTAGCTCTCTCAAGTTTGAGGAAGCTTGGGACCATCTGGGACTCCATTTTCCCTGTGCGAAACAATCCTCCATATGTGCTCCTCAGCCTAGGGCACTGGCGTCGGTGGTGATCCTGACAGGTACGGATTGAGTCCATTTGCGCCCTTCGATGTATCGAAGTGGATGGAGCCACCATTGGAGTGTTTGTTTGACCGTGGTCGGGACAGGAATGGATTTGTCTAGGGATGAGTGGTTTCCATCCCACTGGGACAAAATGTAGTTTTGTAGTGGTCTCATGTGGATTTGAGCCCATGTGATGGCTGGTATTGAAGCCATCATTAGACCTAGAACTGCCATTCCCTGTCTGATTGTGATGGCGTTGGTCTCTGTTAGATAGGTTACCGCCTCCGTTATCTTTTTGCTCTTTTCCTCTGTTAGGAAGATTGTTAGTTTGGAGTCCAATACATACCCCAAGTACACCAATCTCTGGCTTGGGGTCATCTGTGACTTCTCTGCATTCACTATCCACCCCAGGCCCTGTAGGTAGGATATACTTGTGCGCAGGTTGATCTCTAGGGTCTCTGCTGAGTCGGCAAAGAAGAGTAGATCGTCTAGATACGGTACGATGCCAATACCTTGCTGTCTTAGACCCTTTAGTGCTTCTGCCATAAACTTTGAAAAGATTCTGGGTGCCGAAGAGAAATGCCGAAAGGGGGAGCTGTATATTGCAGTTGGTAGCTGGCCCTTGTATTGCAAATCTCAGGAATCTTTGATGCTCCTCTTTTATGGGTACATGTAGGTAGGCATCCTGTAGGTCTATTGTTGCCATAAACAACTCTCGAGGAAGGATGTTTCTGACCGAATAGACTCTAATCTGAATCTTTTGTATTTTATACCTCTGTTGAGCGGTTTGAGGTTCAATATGAGCCTCAGTTTGCCCGACGGTTTTTTCCTTGCAAAAATATGTGAATAAAACCCTCTTTGTTCCTCTCCTTGAGGTACATGGTGAATCACATTTTGATCTAGGAGATTCTCTAGTGATTCTAGAAAGGCCTTTGCTCGCTCTCTCTCTTTTGGTAGCGTGGTTACAGTGTACTTGGCTGGGGGGCGAGTGGAAAACTATCGCATAGCCATCCATTATCGTGCGTACGATGAATTTGTTTTTTGTTACTTCCCTCCATTGGTGTGAAAAAGCTGCGAGTCTGCCCCCTACCTGATGGTAGTCATTGCGTTTTGGGTTAGGGGGCTTGAGGATGAATTCCTCCTTGCCTTTCTTATTTTGTTGTCCCCAACGCTTCTTCCCACTGTACCTGGCCCCTGGCTTGTTAACTTTTTTAAACTGACGAAAGGGCGCCTTGCCTTGCTTCTTTTTGGTTTGGGGAAACTATTCTTTGCTGCCGTTCTATCCAGTACTGTTTCAAGTTCAGACCCGAATAGTAGGTCTTCAGTGAACGGAATTCCACACAACCTGTTCTTGGAAGAGATGTCGCCTTCCCAAGATTTCAGCCACAGAGCTCTTCGGGCTGAGTTGAGTAGTGCTGTGGCTCTTGATGAGATTCTGACCATTTTGGCTGAAGCATCTGCTAGGAATGCTGCTGCTCTGGTCAATGTAGGGATGGTCTTTATTAACTCTTCCCTAGGAGTGTCGTTTTCCAGAAGTTCCTGCAGCTGGGTTAGCCATACTAGTAAGGTGCGGGCTGTGCAAGTGGAAGCTATTGCTGGGTTTAGGTTCGCTGCCCCTGCTTCCCAGGCTCTCTTTAGAAGTGCCTCTATTTTCTTGTTCATTGGGTTGCTTAAAGTACCTGCGTCGTCAAAAGCCAAATCTGATTTATTTGTAACTTTTGCCAATGATGCATCTACTTTGGAGCATTTAGCCCAGGTTTTAGTATCTTCTTCTGCAAACGGATATCTGTGTTTGACTGCTGCTGGTATGAAGAGTTTCTTCTCCGGGTCTGCCCATTCCTTTTTGACAATATCTTTGAGAGTCTGGTGTACAGGAAATGTTCTAGGCTTTCTGGGTTGTAGCCCCTTGTACATCTTGTCGTGTAGTGTGAGCTCTGCGGCCTTTGTCTCTTTAATGCCCAGTGTGTCGGCTATGGCTTTTAACAGGCTGTGTTTTCTGAGGGAAATAAATTGCCTTCTGAGTCCGGATCCTCCTCCTCTGATTCTGAGCAGAGTCCGTCCTCTGATTCGGATTCCTCCTCTTGTTCCTGCCTTTTTGTCAGTTCCCAATTGTCTGAGGGGGCGCTTGTCCCGCTGGTAGATGGGGTACTGGCTTGATCGGCTTTTGCTGGTGCTTCCAATTTCTTGATTGCTGAGCGTAGAGGTGCCATGGTGCTTTTAAGCTTTTTGAAAGAGGTGAGCAGATCTCTCAAGTAACCTTGCGACTCCTTGGCCACTATTTTGTCTATGCATTTTTGGCATAATGGTTTTTTCCATTCTGGTGAAAACCGATGGCTGCATGACGCACATGTTTTGCCGATTTTTGTTTTCTTTTCCTCTGAGGTTCTAGCCTGAAATCAAGCATAAAGAGACCCTCGTGAGGAAGTGAGGCTAAAGACTGCGCTTTTGTGCGTAGACTTTGCAGTAAGGTATCAGACAGAAGTGACCCTGGAGTATTCTGGCTTACCTTGGAGCCGTCCTGACTTACAGGATCTGCAGGGCAGGGTGGATAAGCGTCAGACATGGTCAGCCACCTAGAGCCTCTGAAAGGAGAGGCTTTTTAACTGCTTCCTGCTTGAGCTCCGGCCTCGCCCCCAGCTGACCCTGTGCAGGTTGGTGGATACACCTGCACATACCACAGTGCTGACTACCTCCTTCCTGAAAATTCATTAATTTCCCGCCGCCCAGAAGTGATGTCACCCACGTGCCGCTCTATAATTTCACCTAGAGATCTCTTGGGCTCCGGGAAAATGGCCGCCGACCGGAACCATGTGACCAGATGAGGAAACAAATTTACACCTACCGCTCTATGCCGCTGTAGTATCCTAGCTGGATACATGGGTTGATTTAACAGCATGTCCCTTCAGCCTAGTATAGGGAGAAAAAAACGCCGGTGCATTTGTATCAGCTGAAGGGATGATTGCAGACCCCTCCGTAGGGGTGAAATCTCAGGCAGAGCAAACCCGTTTCTGCTCAGGATTTGCTGCTCCTGTTCACCCTCCCAAGGCCCGCTGGGCTGAATGGGATGCTGGCAGGGGGTCTCCTGCAGGTAGCACAGAGACAGATTTAAAAATAGCAAACGTTTCTTGCAGCTCCTGTGGGTCCGGAGGAAACACAAACAACTAAGGCACGCAGGTAAGACTGAAATTTATAATGGTGGTGGACTAATATGTTTCCTGTTTTAGGGAGGAACCCATCTCTCGGATGCTGCCCTGGAAGACGATTCGAGAAAAATATAATATATATATATATATATATATATATATATATATATATATATATATATCACTTCTCGGTTTGTAAAGGTGCCTGGGCACTCCAGTGCCTACAAATCTTATTGATATCTATATCTTATTGAAACCTATTGATATATCTGCAGTGTGAGATGTAAGGCACTACTACATCTGACTGTCAGTGTTAGGAGATTGAGTGTTTAGGCTAAAGAGATTTTGTCCCTATATAGGGTCCATTTTTCGCCATTCACTGTGGGCATAATCCCGAATGGGCCTTTGGCGACTAAGTTCCATAGCGTTTCACCCTGCGGCTGAATACACGCAACGAACAAAGTGCTAAGGTGAGTGCCCAAATCAATATTACAGACTGTCCCCATGGGGTAGGGTTCGAGTAAAATTCTCAAGGTTATACCAATCCAGAAGCACTGCTTCCATGGTTGTATTAACCACTTAACAACCGGCCCATAGCCGAATGACGGCTGCAGGGCGGTTGCTTAACTCTGGGAGGACGTCATATGACGTCCTCCCGGAATTCCCCTCTCGCACGCCCCCTGGGGCGCGCACCTGAGCACATCCGTGACCGCCGGGTCCCGATAAATGACGGCGCGATCACATGTAAACAGACCGGCGTCATCTGATGACGCCGGTTCCTCTCCTCCCCTCCTCTGTACCGATCGGTACACTGTGAGCGGAGAGGGGGATGGATGGATGGCTGCAGCGCTGTGGGCTGGATGTGTAGTGCCCACAGCGCTGCACAGAGACATCCAGCCATCCATCCATCCATCCATGCTCAGCCATCTCTACTGCTGTGCAATACTCTGCAAAGCCCCACATTACCCTGGAATACCCCACATTACTCTGCAAAGCCCCGCATTACCCCGCCATACTGAGCCATGCTCGGCTGTACTCGGCCTCTGTATGTGGCCAGGCTGTGGAAGTCTCACACGTGGTATTGCCGTACTCAGGAGGAGGAGTAGGAGAATCTATTTTGAGGTGTCATTTTTGGTATATACATGCTATGTGGTGGAAATATTGTATAAACGGACAACTTTGTGTTAAAAAAAAAAAAAAAAAAAAAAAAAAAAAAAAAAAAAAAAAAAAAAAAAGCAAAAGCGTTTTAACCACTTCCCGCCCGCTGGCCGTCATACGACATCCTTGACTTTGTGCGGGGATATCTGAATGATGCCTGCAGCTACAGGCATCATTCAGATATCAGCTTTTTCAGCCAGCGATTCCCTACACCATAAGAACGATCATAGCGGCTGTTCCACTGCTTGATCGTTCTTACGGGAGGCGAGAGGAGATGCGCGCCCCCCCCCCCCCCCGCGCGCGCGCGCGCTTCTACCGACTCACCGCTACGATCGAAGCCAGGATCTTTTTTTTTTTTTTTTTTTTTTTTTTTTTAATTTCAGGCTTCCCAGCCTAGAGGTGAGATGTGGGGTCTTATTGACCCCATATCTCACTGTAAAGAGGACCTGTCATGCCACATTCCTATTACAAGGATGTTTACATTCCTTGTAATAGGAATAAAAGTGGTCAAAATTGTTATTTTTTTTTGGAAAAAAGCATTAAACTAAAATAAAGTAAAATGAACAATAAAAAAAAAAAAAAAATTTTTAAAGCGCCCCTGTCCCTGTGTGCTCGCATGCAGAAGTGAACGCATACGTAAGTCCCGCCCACATATGAAAACGGTGTTCAAACCACACATGTGAGGTATCGCCGCGATCGGTAGAGCGAGAGCAATAATTTTGGCCCTAGACCTCCTCTGTAACTCAAAACATGTAACCAGTAAAAAATTTGAAAGCGTCGCCTATGGGGATTTTTGAGTAGCAAAGTTTGGCGCCATTCCACAAGCGCGTGCAATTTTGAAAGGTGACATGTTGGGTATCTATTTACTCGGCGTAACTTCATCTTTCACATTATGCAAAAACATTGGGCTAACTTTACTGTTTTGGTTTTTGTAAAGCACAAAACAGTTTTTTTTCCAAAAAAACGCGTTAAAAAAAATTGCTGCGCAAATACCGTGCGAGATAAAAAGTTGCAACGACCGCCATTGTATTCTCTAGGGTCTTTGCTAAAAAAACATATATAATGTTTTAGGGTTCTATGTAATTTTCGAGCTAATGATGATTTTTACATGTAGGAGAGAAATGTCAGAATTGGCCTGGGTGCTCCAGAACGCCTGAAGGTGCTCCCCTGCATGTTGGGCCTCTGTATGTGGCCACGCTGTGTAAAAGTCTCACACATGTGGTATCGCGTACTCGGGAGTAATAGCAGAATGTGTTTTGGGGTGTAATTTGTGGTATGCATATGCGGTGTGTGAGAAATACCCTGCTAATATGACAATTTTGTGGGGAAAAAAAAAAAAAAAAGTAAAAAAAAAAAAAAAAAAAAAAAAAAAAAAAAAAAAAAACTTGATTTTGCAAAGAATTGTGGGAAAAAATGACAACTTCAAAAAACTCACCATGCATCTTTCTAAATACCTTGGAATGTCTTCTTTCCAAAAAGGGGTCATTTGGGGGGTATTTGTACTTTTCTGACATGTTAGGGTCTCAAGAAATTAGATAGGCCGTCAGTACATCAGGTGTGATCAATTTTCAGATATTCGCACCATAGCTTTTGGACTCTATAACTTTCAGAAAGACCAAATAATATCCACCGATTTGGGTTATTTTTACCAAAGATATGTAGCAGTATAAATTTTGGCCAAAATATATGAAGAAAAATTACTAATTTGCAAAATATTATAACAGAAATGAAGAAAAATGTATTTTTTTTACAGATTTTTCGGTCTTTTTTCTTTTACGGCGCAAAAAATAAAGAACCCAGCGGTGATTAAATACCACCAAAAGAAAGCTTTGTGTGAAAAAAAGGACAAAAATTTCATATAGATACAGTGTTGCATGACTGAGTAATTGTCATTCAAAATGTGAGAGCACCAAAAGCTGAAAATTGGTCTGGTTAGGAAGGGGGTTTAAGTGCCCAGTTGTCAAGTGGTTAAAATACAGTGAAGCACTGATCAAAGGTTTCAAATACAATAATCAAGAGGGATTTCTCCATGGGGGGGGTCCACACCTCAGGACAAAATAAAAATAGCAAAAAAAATAAGGACTCACGGGGGGGTTATCCTTAAAGAGGAGCTTCAGCCATTTTTTTTGGTCATTAAAAAGAAAGCACAAAAGAATTGTATATTTTTTTTGTAAACTAGTCCCATCAATTCACCATGAAATGGATATAAATTAAAAGCAGACATGTTTAAGTCCAGCACAACCATAGCTGCCCCAGATATAGTGGAGAGAAAAAGAAAAAAAAAAAAAAAAAGGAAGAAGAAAGGGTGCACTTATGTGCATGTTCTATCAACTGGGAACAGCTTTGGGCACATTTGTTGTAATTATCCTAAACCCGATGAGGAGTGCTGCAAAAAAGCAGCTAGAGGGCCGCATGCGGCCTATAAAATAACAGTGACAGTCCTCTTCTAGAGCTTATTACCAAATGGCAAACATGTCACAAAGGAACAGCACTGAAAATCATATATGCTTTCAAGGCATGTCTAGCACTCTTGAAGGTGTGCCAAGTTCATAATTAGAATTGTTTTTTTTTTTTTTCACTTTGCATACGAAGTTTATAGGTGTTAATACAAAAATAGGCAATTTGCAGTCACTCACACTGTACCACAGTATTCATCACACTTTGTAATACCATAGATAAAATCTTATGAAGAAGCTGATAAGCAAGCGCAACTATAATGGCTGTACTTATAGGATAACTAAACCGGACAACAGAAAACACACACACATTCATTATATATAATTACATTGTAGCTTAACAATCCTTAGATGTGGTAGCTGCATTTTTTTTTTTATTTATTTAGGGGCCAAGAACATTAAAGTACAGAAAAAATAAATAAAAAACCTGTTAATCTTCCTTGGGTTTTTAAACAGGATTTGTCAAATTAAGAAAACCAAAAGCTGACAGGTATATAAAAAAAAAAAAAAAAAAAAGTACAGACCTCCGCTTCACTCGAATACCAGGTTGTTCAAAGAGACATTTTAGCACTTGTGTACAGTCAGAGCTTACCCGGACCCTTTAACAAGAAAACTACACACACACACACACACACACACGTTTTGGCCTAACTTTATGAAGAAAGATTTGCTAAATTTAATAGCAGAAACCAAGAAAAAAGAAAAAAAAAAAAAAAAAATTCAAAAATTGTTTTTTTTTTCAAACAAAAAAGCACCCCAGTGGTGATTAAATACCCCCTCCCCCCAAAAAAAAAGTTCTATTTGTGTGAAAAAAAAAAAAAAATAGTAATTCACGTAGTGTTGCAAGACCAAATTGTCATTCAAATTGGGACAGTGCTGATATCTGAACTGGCCTGGGCAGGAAGTGAGTAAAAGTGTCTGGTATTGAAGTGGTTAAAAGGTGTAGGCTCCAGGGTCATTAGCCTCATATGAGGTTCACTACTAAGTGAGCCAGGAGGGAAAGAAAAGTCTAAAATTTTGAACTTGGGTCAGGATTACATGACCTGAGCCTGCAAGCTAAGTATATGAATAGCCAAAACTTTGTTTTTTTCTCTTTTCACAAAGGAACCCATATTAAGTTATTTTGTTGCTGCTGGTGTCCTGTCATTGAAACACAACAGTGGAATTAGAGCTGCACAATTAATCGTCAAGAATCGTTATCGCGATCTTGACTAAAGTGTTTCACAATTCTTTCTATGCAAAGAATTCTCTCTGCTCTTCTGAAGTCACAGCCATCAAAAGAAAGGAAGAGAAAAACTGGGCAGTCTGCCAAGAATCAAAAGATTCTTTATCATTTGAACTTAAAGGGGGGGTTCCGGCCGCAATATTTATTTTTAAAAGTCAGCAGCTACAAACACTGTAGCTGCTGACTTTTAATAAGGACACTTACCTGTCCAGCGAGCCCGCGATGTCGGCCCCCCGAGGCCGATCCGTCCATCGCCTCCATCTTAACGAAGGGAAACAGGCAGTGGAGCCTTGCGGCTTCACTGCCCGTTTCCTAGTGCGCATGCGCGAGTCGCGCAACGCTTTGTGCATGGCCCCGTGGTTTTCTGGGACACAGTTCCTAGAAGGCAATGGGGCTGCTCGCCGAAGAGGAGGAATCGCCGCGGAATAGGAAGAGGCAGATTAGGAAGACTGCCTAGCAACAAGGGTTTCAGGTAAGTTAAAAAAAAAAAAAAAAAAAAAAAATCTCTTTCTCAAATTTTTTTTTTTTTTATTAAGATTTTTGATGCACTTTTTTATTTTAGGATGGCCCTCCACTTTAACTATAAACATTGTAACAATTTGTCAATGGAATAGACTGTGTGTAAGTGAAAAAAGTTTAACCGCTTAAACAAACACTAAACCTTTTTCTGACATTTGTTGGTTTCAAGTTAAAATCATTTTTTTTGCTAGAAAATTACTTAGAACCCCCAAACATTATTTTTTAGTAGACACCCTAGAGAATAAAATGGTGGTTGTTGCAATATTTTATGTCACTGTATTTGCGCAGCGGTCTTTCAAATGCAATTTTTTTGGAAAAAATAATTACTTTAATGAATAAAAAAAACAAACTAACCAGTAAAGTTAGCCCATTTTTTTGTATAATGTGAAACATTTTACATCGCGAGAATCGTGATTTTTTTTTTTTTTTTTGCTTAGAATAAAAAGAACACGTGATTCTCATTTTGGCCAGAATCGTGCAGCTCTAAGTGGAATATGTTCCCCTCACCACCTGCTCTCATGACAACTCTAGATTTTTGGATTTACCTTCAATTTACATCTCAGTACCAAAAGTCACCAAAGCAAATAGAGGGATGTATCTCCCCAGCATGGACAGAGACGGAATACAAACTTGCCAGAGGGACTAACCCTTGCCCACTCGATCCAAAACCATAAAAAAAAAAAAAAAAAAAAAAGAAGAAGTTATACACTTTTAAAACGAGCCATTGACGTACCTCTTTATAGTTCTATCTTTGCAGGTAGCAGTTAATGGGCAAGTTCAAGCCAGATGTGCTATGCATTAGAAATACCGGTGGTTGTGAATATAGTTCACATGTCAACAGAAAGGCACGTGTGAAATCTTTCCAAAAACGCATATGCTTAAAACACTGTATCTTACATAAAGGTAGACATTGCAAAGACATTTTTGCTGGGATAAGTGTAGCTTTGGGCAGCTCAAGTTGAAGTATCTAGAAGTCATTTATGGCTTGAATCAGTTGCCCACATCTACACCCTTTGTATATAGTCCCAAACCGATACATAGAGACACACACACACACACACACACACACACACACACACACACACACCTTTCTACCATTTCTGTAAAAAATAAATTCATATTTACAAAAGATGTTAATTGAGCCATTAATTACTAAAAACTTATACAGTAAAAAATATATTTGCCTTCCATAAAATATTTTTAGATCAAATGTGTTATACAAATAAAAATGTGCGCCTAGCAGATATACTGGAATAAATTAATTAAGCTTTTAAAATATAGAAAATCTTAAAAAAATTTAGCTGCACATTGTTGGATAAAAAAAAAAAAAAAAGGTAGGGTATACAGGTTTTTGTATGGGAGTGTCGGTACCCTCATTCTTGCTATATGGGGTCTGGTTGTACTGTGTCTGATGCTTCGGATTTTTTTGTGGGTTTATGCTACTCTCCTATATGTACTGAAAATAATATTCCCTCATTCTTTAAAAAGAAAATCAAAAGTAGATGTAGGTGAATTCTGAGCCATTTGGACTCTTCACCAAACCAAAACAAATACATATAGCAAAGGCAACACACAAAAATGAGCTCACAAGTATTTAATACATTTAGTATGACTGTGTGCACATGCCATTATTGACGTCAACCCTTTAAGAAAAACGGATGAGAAAAAAAAAAAAAAAAAAGACAAAAACAGTAACACAAAACGTAAACATAGAAAAATAAAAGGAAAAGCAGTGGGTAAATATGATATAGACTGCAATTAAATATAATTGGAATAAAATAACTTGATTTCAAACCCCTCAGAAAAGGAAGGTTTTATTTTCCACATGAATTATTTCTACAACTATGACTACATCTACAAAAGCACAAAATACTTTCTTACCTGTAGCGAACATGAAAGCTAGGGTCTTCACGCATGCTTATTAAAACTTCAGTCCCCTCCATCAAGATGCATTCTCAAAACCATTAAATAAGAAATTAGAACAATAACTATTCACTGTTTTGGGTTTGCACCAAGACTTTTTTCCTCTGCAACCGAGAAATAGTTCCAAAGTACAAAATGTCAGGTATTTAACGCACCCAGATCTTCATTTACTTAGGTGTAAAATGCTGCCCACACCGGTCCCTGGTTCTTGAACCCTTTCCGGATCCATTCGGTTTCTGCTCTGTAGAAGGAACACAAGATGCTTGGCTTGAGGATTCACTTTTGTCTTTCCGTCAACAGACCTTAGCAGCCCTCAGAGTGGAAAAAGCAAAGTGATCCATGCTGACTGAGCAGTCAATGACTTAGAGACATGTGTCACACAGTAGCTATGGTGACAAAGGCAAGCAGAATTCTGGGATGCGAAGAGAATCATTTTCAGCAGAGGTAGCATGCTGGCCAAGTTTTAAAGAGGTTTCAGATTGCATCAAAGCTCTTTAGAATCACCTTAGCTGTGGATTATATAATTAACGATGATGTCATAATGCATAAAAGCAAGCACCCAGCATCAAGAAAGCTGATTACTAGCAATTCAAGAGCACAGCAACAAAAGCCTATTGTACATTACATTGATCAGATTTCAGCAATGTGGGTTTTTTGGAGGAAAGATTGAAAGGTAGTGTGAAACATACAGCCAAATACTTCATTTTTAATGTTGATTACTAGTCACTAATCACAGAAAAGCTATAAAAAACAGTGTCCAAAGGTGAATTATAAACAAACCTTTATAAATCACTGGTCTCCAAGACAGTACTAAGAGAAAAAACCCCACTAAAACCAAAAGGACTATACAGCATCTCTTCTATATTGTAATATGACATCAGCTTCATTAGTTACATACATCTGTCCTGATTTAATTTATTTTTTTTGAAAGGAATCTTACCACTCTACCAGATACTTTAAAGCAAAATATACAAAATCACAATGTTGCTTTTCGAGAGGTTTTTTTGAGAGATAATTATATTAGAATCTAATGATTAGATAAATGGTGTTCACTTGCCTCATCCTCCCCATACATTCCTACCCTCATTATTCGAGGCTTTTCCCAATAACCAATAGGGATTAGCAGTAGGCATGCAAGCGTCAACACTACCAAGAAGTTTTGAAACTATTCCAATCAGAATGACCAAGCATTCAGTTGCAGTAGCAGGGCTTCAAGGGCTACTGTAGGTATGTGCTGGAGATTGGCTTTAAAGTAGACATTTCAAAGAGAAGTGAGGGATATGAAAAATGAATAAAAGAAATAAACATACTCACCTAGGTGGATGCAGCATAAATCCGATGCTGAATCTGTCCCCCGCCGCTTCTAAGACCAAGAACAGAGCGATCAATGACCACTGATCTCTCAGTTCAGTCATGGCTCTGTTCTGCTCCTCCAGCACCAGACTGTGCAGGGGGTGGGAGAGGCTGGCTCCGGCTTTCAGCAGCCTGATCCGTGGATCCCGACATTAAATTTGGAATCTCTCCAGACTCTGGACCGGCTGAGTGACATCAGGAGACAGCAGGCTTTAGCCCATTGTCAGCTAAATACGGGTCACAAGAGTGCACTCATGTGAGCCCCAGGAGCAGCGAGGTCAAAAGAGCTTTGGCCCTACTTCTCCTTTACAGACTGCAGGAAAGACCCTGTATTTCAAGCACCTACAATCAGCTACCTCCACCCCACACACACACACACACTTTTTCCTGCAGTCTTTAAAGTAATTGTAAAAACAATCCATTCAGTTTAAAATAGAAAATGAAATGCAAAACTTTTTTTTGTTTAGACAGACAAGTCTGATCATTGGAGAGCAGGCCGAGTTTCCAGCATAGCTAGAGAACTGACCATGATGTGCTCTCCTGCTTAGTGTGGTCAGTTTTTATTGGAAAGCAAGGGGACTGGCAGGAACACCAGGGACTTCACACAAAGAACAGGATACATTTTCATACAAGTACATGGTACAACTACAAATGCTTTTGTTTAGGGCCAAAGGATCACAGGAGTGCACTTTGTTCTGTGACTCGTATTCGGCCGACAGTGGGCTAAAGTCCACTGTCAGCTGACGTCACTCAGCCGATCCAGGCTCTAGAGAGATCCCAACTTGAATGTTGGGATCTTCCTAGACCGGCAGCTGGCACAGCCGAGTGCCTGAGCCAGCAGCACTCGCACCCTCTGCAGCTCAGCGCTCCAGTGAGCACTGGAGGGGCAGAGCAAATAGTTCTCTGCTCACTGAAGGCCATGAACCGAGTGATCAGCAATCTTTGATTACTCGGTTCTCGGTCTAGAAGCAGCAGGGGGACCGACATCCACATAAGGGAGTATGAATGTTTTCATTTTGTTTTTTGCCTGTACTTCTCTTTTAAAGGGCGTCACAGCAGTTTACCCTTCTTCCTCCAGCAATGGTGGGCGACCTACCCATTTAAGAACTTTTGGGGGTGGGCTGGGGAGAGGCCATGCACAGTCTACTCGTATGTCTTGAAATTAAGCATCTTTTCTCAAACTTGAGGACTTTAGTATACTAGAGAAGCTGGAATGCATAGGTAACGTTTCGAAAAGGTGATGCAAAGGTAAACTAACCCTTGCAGATCCCCTCTATTAGACCCCTTTCACACGGGGGCGTTTTTCCAGGCACTTTAGCGATAAAAAAAAAAAAAAAAAAAAGCGCCTGTAAAGTGCCTGAAAGAAGCCTCATCTGCAATCCCAGTGTGAAAGCCCGAATGAGGCTTCTTTACAGGCGCTTTTTTTAATGCTAAAACGCCCCAGGGTGAAAGGGGTCTCAGTGTGAAAGCACTCGGGCTTTCACATTGGGATTGCAGATGAGGCTTCTTTTTCAGGCGCTTTACAGGTGCTTTATTTTAACGCTAAAGCGCCTGAAAAACACCCCAGTGTGAAAGGTCTTATAAAATTATTGTTTAAAACGTAAGTTTACGTGAATACACTACATCCCATTGTGCCACAACAGTGCGGGGTGATACCATGAGTGAGAGAAGAGAATGCCGAGAACAACATGTCACAGGAGCATAGTGCAGCAACTATGCTGAGAAACACCAACATTTATAGGAAAGGAGCACCACCCTACCCTCACAAAAATTATAAAATGTGGGATAATAATTTGTCAGTATTTAGAGATTTCATTAGATCCTTTAAGGATCTGAAATGTGTATTTCATAAGCAGAAGAAGAATTACAATGGTTAGGGTGTGGTAGTAAGACTTTATGATGACATTTACATGCATAACACAATATTTACAAAGATCTGCATTATATTAGTTTGTGGCTACTTGAAAGAACACATTACAGAGTTGTTTGTCACGAGTGCTAGAAAATGTTCATAGGGACATTCACAAATTAAATTTTGTCTCTCTTTCACTATGTTAACTTCACATGTTAGCTTTATTTTAACAGGCATGACAGATACCAATTTACACTTTGAACATACCACATTTAGACCCCATACACACTATATAACTTTTGTTGTCTGATTTACTTTAGATTTACCAAAACCATGTAGTGCAAGGGCCCGCCCGATTGCATGCAAATTTAAACTCTAAGGCCCCTTTCACACGGGCACCATCAGTTTAGCCATGTTAAAAACGTATCAGTTCTTATCCGTTGCTTCATCTGTCTTCAGTTCCGTTAATATCCGTTTTCATCCGTTTATGTACACGTTTACATCTGTTTTTGTATCAGTTTACAGCAGTTTCTGTGCCTTTAAGGAAATTACCCAGAAAGCATTGCTCCTCCCATCCTACATTGCCATGCGTGAACAATTTGCCAGCTACTTTCTATCTCCATCAGGAGAAGATCCATGGCAGTACCAATATTTTTATAATTATATATATATATATATATATATATATATATATATATATATATATATACATATATATATATAAATAAATTTGGTTATTTCATTGTGTTTTGATAGCACATAAAAAAGACACAAAAGCACATCATATGTTCAAAATTGTTTTAGTTTTATTATTCTGAATAAACCTTTTAAAATAAAGGTTTTTTTATTTGTCAAAGTATGAACTTTGAATTATTTCTTCAAAACGGATCTTAACTGATCGGATGTAGACGGACATCATCCGTCAATGTCCGTTTTGACGGATCTGGACGTAGCCCTGTACGTTAAAAAAAAAAAAAAAAAAAAAACACGGATAAAAACGGAAGCGAAGGTTAACGGATGATAACGGATGGTCATCCGTTTGCCCATAGGAATGCATTGTCGTCCGTCGACGAATGGAAGAAAAACAGATAGACAGTCCGTCCGTGTGAAAGGGGCCTTAAGGTTTGACCTATTATATGATTTTGGTAAATCGAAAGGAAAAAATCTAAAGAAAATTGTATAGTGTGTATCCAGATTAACAGAGTGAAATGTTTCCATGCAACCTTGGAGAAGAGAAAAGTGCTACTCACACATTAAATAGTGTGGCATCACTCTCCCCAGAAGTCTACCATAAAGTTACTTTGTACATTTTTTTTTTTTTTTTTTTTTTTTTTTTAGTCCTCATGCACACGGACGTTTTTACAGCTGCTTTTTTGAGCTTTTTTTGCAGCTTAAAAAGGCCTGTCTGTCTATGTTAGTCTATGGCTTCATGCCCACCTAGGCGTTTTTGAGCTGCAAGTGGCATAGGCGTTTTTAAGCTGTAAAAAAAACCCAGGACCAGTGGGTTCTGAGAGACGTTTTTCAGCTGTAAAAACGCTCAAAAACGCTCAAAAACGTCATTCACCAACGTTTTTTAGCGTTTTTGATCCATTGAAAAAAAAAAAAAAAAGCTAAAAAACGCTATTGCAAAAACGCTGAAAAACGCCGAAAAAAAGTTAAAAAAAATCACTGCAAAGATACTGGCGTTTTCATAACGTTTTTTTAACAGCCTGTGTGCATGAGGGCTTAGAGTGGAGCTTGGTGCGTTTTTTACTGTGATTTTTGGTGCACAAAGAAACGCACAGATGTCAGATGTGAATGGAGCCTCATCGTTTTTGTGTGAACACACCAATTTCACTTTCAGGCCCTGTTCACATCCAGCATAGTGGGAGTGCACATTTTGTGGCGCATTTGCATGTCACATTGTAAAATTGTGCAGGCCTGTGCAATGGCGACAAACTGCTTACATTTTAGGCTCCATGCACACTGAAGCTCATAAAAAGCCATTTTTGGGAGTTCGGGCGTTTTTTTTTTTAACAGCACATAAACTCCCCTCTATGTTATCCTATGTGTTCATGCACACATGGACGTTTTTGGAAGTTTATGGGCAGTAAAGTTTATGGGCTGTTGTCAGAACACCCTAAAATCGCGTTCAGGAGCTGTTTTTCTGACCACAAAAGACGCTTAAACGTCGATAAATGCTCAAAAACGTGGCTCACCAGCGTTTAACATTTTTGATCCATTTAAAAAAAAAAAAATAAAAAACTAAAACGCAGAAAAACTCTAATAAAAGCTATTAGAAAACGTTGAAAGACTCACTGCAAAGCTACTGCGGTTTTATAACGTTATTTTAACGTCCAGTGTGCATTAGGCCGAATGTACATGGGATGCTAAGGCAATCTCTTCTGAACGTTTTTCTTAACAGCTTGAAACCGCCGTTTAAAAACGTCCCGCATTTGCATGCCGCGTTTAGCGGTGCTCACGTCTAGGAGCGTTCATTTAAAGCGGAGGTTCACACAAAAATTGAACCTCTGCTTTTCAGAACCCTCCCCCCCCCCCTCCGGTGTCACATTTGGCACCTTTCAGGGGGGAGGGGGTGCAGATACCTGTCTAAGACAGGTATTTGCACCCACTTTCGGGCATAGACTTCCCGTCCCCCCGCGCTGTCTGCTGGGACACACACGGGTCCCAGAGAAAGCAGGGACCATGCGCAGTAGGGAACCGGGAAGTGAAGCCGCAAGGCTTCATTTCCTGATTCTCTTACCGAAGATGGCGGCGGCAGCATCCGAGGACCGAGGGACGCTTCGGCCTCGGGTACCGACATCGCTGGACCCTGGGACAGGTAAGTGTCCTTATTTTAAAAGTCATCAGCTGAGGTATTTGTAGATGCTGACTTTTAAGGAAAAAAAAAAATTGGCGGAACTCCCACTTTAAGGCATCATCATTAGACCCTCAAATAAAATAGGACACCTTTAAAAACGCTTCTAAAATGAAAACATCTGGCGTTTGGAGGCTTTTCTTTGAAGGCAAAAAAATGGGTTCAAACGCAACTGCCTAAAAACTACATTAAACGTACCTGTGTACATGCACACATAAGATAACATTGGATGAGTTCAGGGGCAGCTGAAAAAAGCGTCCAACTGCCTCTGAACATCCGTTTACCAGCAGCAGTGTACATGGGGCCTTACTATCCACAACCGAGGCTTTAAAAGCCTTTACAGGTTATCTAGAAATACTTACTTTAAAACGAAGCCCTCCAGGGGTGCGCTGTCATTACAGAGGCTTCCAACTTCACCCGGTCTTCCTTCCAGGATCGCAGGCTGCAACCACTTGAATAGCAGACCTGCGATGACGTCACTCCTGCACATGCGTGTGGGAATAATCGTTTAGGGCACAGGTTTCTGAAGGAACGGCATAGGTATGCCGTTCCTTCAGAGCGTATGTCCAGCTTCACAAAAAGTCATTTGTAATAGGGGAGGGGGAAATTTAAGTAGACCTTACCTTGCATATTATTGCAAGGTCCACATTAAAGGGGGTTGTAAAGGTTAAAACATTTTTTCATAAAAATATCAAACATGCACTTACCTGCTCTGTGCAAGGGTTTGCACAGAGCAGCCCCGATCCTCCTCTTCTGGGGTGCCCCGCCGGTGCTCCTCCCCTTCATCGGGTGTCCCCACAGAGAGCCAATCTCCATGGTAGCACCTGTGCGGCTGAACTCCCAAGTGCTGCTGCTACATCTATTGACACGGACAGCCCCCGTGTCACTGGATTTGATTGACAGCAGCAGGAGCCAATAGTTCCCGCTGCCATCAATCTATCCAATGAGGACAGAGAAAACTTGTTGACGTTGTACTGCTAAATAAAGCTTAGGAGCGTAAGAAATGCATATTTTTTTTTACCTTTTGTAATACTTGACCCTCGTATTAGAATGTAAGCTCTAAGGAGCAGGGTTCTCCGATTCCTTGTGTATTGAATTGTAACTTTACTGTTTGTCCTAATGTTGTAAAGCTGTTGGCGCTATATAAATCCTGAATATTATAAGAATTCTAGAGAACATTAGCGTCTCTAGAATTGTATTTCTTGTTACCAAGAAATATGTTTTTCCCATGCTCCTTCAGCTGTATCTAGTGGCCAATTATGCGATATTTTACCACTGCC
The DNA here is from genome assembly GCF_042186555.1 of Aquarana catesbeiana. Classification (NCBI taxonomy): domain Eukaryota; kingdom Metazoa; phylum Chordata; class Amphibia; order Anura; family Ranidae; genus Aquarana; species Aquarana catesbeiana. The sequence goes on along the minus strand of NC_133330.1, from coordinate 193,502,996 downwards.
CATAAAAAAAAAAAATAATATATGTTCAAAAGAGAAAACAGACTAAAAACATTTGTTTTTGCCCCATTCCCACAGAATAACGGTGGAACTTCAGTCATTTTCTTCATCTTTCCATTAATTAAATCTTCTGCCCTTGTTTTACCTTTGGATAGTAAATTTTTTTTTCTGCCAGTAAATAACTTATACCGCCCACTTCCTGTTTGTCTGGTAAAAAGCCTAGGCTTATGACATCATACACAGGTCTCTCTCTCACCTTCCTGAGAGTTTGCGGGGGGGGGTATGAGTTATAAGAGGGCCAATGAGAACTGCAGGGCTGGAGGTGTGTCTGTGTAAATCCAGGAAGTGAACAGGCAGCAGCTTCAGCTGCCCACAGTTAAAATGGTTGCAGCCAGACTGAGTGGAGGGAGATTTCTGCAGCAAATTTGGCAAATACAGAATCACAGTATATATAAAATATGCAAAATGGTTGGAGGGAAGCTTCAGAATGGCAAAGATATTTTTATTACAAATTATGTGAGCAGACTGTCGTTCCTTTTGAATGTACATGCAGATTCACTGGACAAATGGCTATGAAAATTTGTTATAAACAGACTCTATAGAGTGTTCACACATGTTAATAGTGCTGCTCTAAGAGCCCTTTCACACTGAAAGCGTCGGGCGCTAGTGGTAAAGCGCCAATATTTTTAGAGGCACTTTACTGTCACTATTCGCCTGCTAGAGGGGCGGTTTTAACCCCCGCTAACGGCCGAAAAAGGGTTAAAACCGCCCGCAAAGTGCCGCTGCATCGGTGTTTGCCGGCGCTGCCCCATTGTTTGCAATGAGCAGGGGTGCTTTAGGAGCGGTGTATACACCTCTCCTACAGCGCTGCAAAGATGCGGCTTGCAGGACTTTTTTTTACTGTCCTACAAGCGCACCGCGGGCTTTCACACTGGAGAGACAGGAGAGGCTCTTTACAGGCGCTATTTTTAGCGCTGTAGCGCCTGTACAGCGCCTCAGTGTAAAAGGGGTCTTAATCTCTTCTGTGTGCAACGGTGTACTATGCATTAGAGTGTCATGCAAAAGTAGTTTAAAATAAATGGCAATGAAGGCCCAACACACATAGATCTGTGCGTTTTAAGTTTCTCCCTGATGTCCATGTCACATTAGTCCTCAAACGTACATCATTATTGTGCATGCAAAGCAAATAGCAGAGCGTTTCTACGGTTCACGGACATGTTACAGTGGAACTTTAGTCAGAAAATTAAGGCATTTTTAGGCACTGCTGTGTTTGTAGAGGCCGATCTGCTGACAGACTTAGCCTATGTTCGCACTGCTGCGATCTCAGATTGCATGCGATTCGCACCCGCACTGCAGGTGCCGATCAAATGCGATCTCTGAGCAATGCAAGTTCAACCATACAGTTGTATGGCTGAACTCGCATTGGATTCGCACAGAAAATAGTGCAGGGACTTGTTTTTACCAGCACTAGAAATCGGATCGCATGGATGTTCGCACTGCGATCTGTGAAGTAAACTGGACTAAACTTTGTTAATGACACCCGCAGCGGTTCACAGAAGGCCGTGTGAACTGCCTGCGGGAGAGGAGCAATGCAGGAACCGGCGCTGGAATCGTGCTGGTTCCAGCATCGCACTAGTATGAACCCAGGGGAAAGCAGGGAATCTGCAACTGCCCTAGTGCTGTACGTGTGATCAGTTATGACACCAGACATTTGATGGTTTGACAGTTTGGTTGAGGACACAAGCAAATGTGACAGTTAGGCTACTTTCTCACTGAGGCGTTTTTCAGGCGCTTTAGCTCTAAAAATAGCACCTGAAAACTGCCTCACCTGTGAAAGCACTCAGACTTTCACACTGGAGCGATTGCAGGATGAGAAAAAAAGTCCTGCAAGCAGCATCTCTGGGGCGGTGTGGGAGCGCTGTATACACCGCTCCTAAAACGTCCTGCCATTGAAATCAATGAGCAGGGTGGGCAAAGTGCCTGCAAATCGCTTCGGCAGCGGCGCTTTGAACCCCTTTGGGGGGGGGGTCAAAAGCGCACCGCTACCGGCAGCAAGGTGCCGCTAAAAATAATGGTGCTTTACCACTACAACCCCCACCACCTCAGTGTAAAAGTGCCCCAACATTCCTGGAATGCCGGGATTGCTAACTGTTTTTGAAGCTTAAATCAATGGGTTTATTTTTGCTTTATACTTTACTGCTGTTCAGGGGCTCTGCGCTTCAGCAAAATGGCAGCCTCCAAATTCACAGGTATAGTGCTGGAGGCAATTTACAGCGCACACTAATTTTGGTAGCATATTTATTCTTCATGTGGAATGTATGTTCCTTGCTAAAGAACAATCATTTGTATCAAGTTGTTATGGGTAAAGTATCGCTTTTGTAAATCACAGTTGGTGGGTGGATCGAAGGTCCAGCCTCCCATTGCCACTCGTGCAGAGCAGCAACCTATCAGTACAGTCCTTGGGAGGGAGGGGGGGAGGGGGGCATCCATACAGCAGTAAATCCTTTGAGAACTCACTGGTAATAGGAGCCACTGCAAATAAGTACTGGTAGCAATAAAAAAAATAAAATAAAACAACCCGGTGCAAAATTCACAACAATGAAGACGACAACGACATGGACTATCAATAAACGTGGCTAGGCACAGGTAGTTTTTTTTTTTCTCCTAACAGAGATCCAGCCAAACACTTTTTTTTTAAATCTTTTTAAAAGTCAGCAGCTACAAACAGTGTAGCTGCTGACTTTTAATAAGGACACTTACCTGTCCAGGGAGGCCGCGAAGTCGCGCGTGTCCCCCACCCAGAGCCGATTGGTCCACCGGATCGGTGCAGGCGCCGCCTTTGTAACTAAGGGAAACTGGCAGTGGAGCCTTGCAGCTTCACAGCCGCTTTCCTACTGCGCATGCGCAAGTCGCGTGCCACTTTGTAAATGGCCAGCTTGTCTTCCAGGACACACAGGTCCCAGGGGGAGAAAGAGGGCCCACCGCAGAAGAGGACAAGAAGTCCTGGGCCACAGCCGACCTAGGACGGAAGTACACTTAGCAGTTCAAAAAAAAAATAAAAAAAGATAATTTTTCTCAAAAGTGGGTGGAACTCCGCTTTAACAACACTTTAAAGTTCCTTCAGTGCTATAAAAAGCTATGCAACACTATCCCATTACTAGACAACAGCAAGAAGCATATCAGTTGCCGCCTGTAAACTCTTCCTAACAATTATAAAAAAGTATCTTCAAAGGCAATAATTCCTGCAGCCATTATATTCACAATAAACATACAAGTCTGAATAGAGTGGCAATGGCATGCTTCAACTTGTTAGAACTGAAACAAGCAACACATTTTAGCTATACATTGACAACGCATAGCACGCTTCACTGCTTATTTTCTCCCTAGTAAATACAGCAAACCCTTAGACATGTTCATAGCCTAGATGAATAGGGCATAAACATAAGAAAGGTTCAGGTGTCCTCTCAAAACACTAGCAAAAGAACTAAAGGCTGCCTAGCAGACAAAGCGATTCGAATTAAAGTGGTAGTAAACTCCGAGTTTGTATTTTAACCTACAGGTAAGATTACCTGTAGATAAAATGAATAAACATGCACCATTTAAGAAATATTCTTGGGAGCAGGAGCCGGTGATGTCACCGGCGCATGCGCTCTGAAGGAATGGCATGTCTGTGCCGTAAACAGTGACTCCCAAACGCATGTATGGGAGCGACATCATTGCGTCTCAGCCATTCAAGCAGCTTGCGATTCCAGGAGACCGGGTGAAAATGGAGGTCCAGTCAGCACTCTGCTGGAGGGCTTTGTTTCAAGGCAAGTCTTTCATAATGTGCTAGTATGCAATGCATACTAGCACATTATGACTTTACCTTGCAGGGTTTTCTTTTTGTAAACTAACGCTTTAAATGTCTGCTAGTAATCCAAAAAGATCACCATATTTTTACTAAATGATGTGTCCATAGCACTTAAAAATGGTATGAAGGCCCCTTTCACAATTGTGCGACCTGGAAGTCGCAGGATTTTACCACAATTTTCTTCCGCAATTTTGAGGTGACTAAGCAATGCCTGTGTAATCTTGAGGTCTATGGACCTCAAAATCGCATTGAAGTCGGACCAAAGTAGTACAGGGACTACTTTGAAGTCGCACAGATAGGAATGGTACTCATTGGAAATCATGGGGTACGATTTGTCACGCGTCTTTGCAATCCCAAGATGTCATTGTAGTATGTGTGCTCTGTAATCTTTTCCTGTTTGTCGGTCTTATAGCTGCACCATCCAATGTTATGCATTCTTAGGGTGTGCCCCCCAAGTCTATCTTTGTTTGTCTATTGTAAGGGTCCTGACCAGATCCCTTGGGCTGGAGCACCCCACCATTACCTCTTATTAGTGTCCACCTGAGTCCTTTAGTTCTCCCACAGAGGAGTGGATTTCTCCCATGGTTGAGAAGCAGGATCTTTCATTCTATGAATAGTGTCGGACCCACTGATAATGGGGTACTTTGACGCAGTAGTGGGCTTAAGCACTATGTGGCCATATAGTGTGACCAAATCCCTGTATTTTTTGCTGAATATGTTCAGGTGTTTTTACTAGCCTTGCAAGAATTAAATGTCATTTTAGTATGTGTGCGCTGTAATCTTTTCCTCTGTTTGTTGGTCTTATAGCTGCATCATCCAATGTTATGTATTCTTAGGGTGTGCCCCCCAAGTCTATCTTTGTTTTTCCAAGTCGCACAAGTGTGAGAGGGAAGTTTGTATGTTCTCCCCAGGTCTGTGTGGGTTTCCTCCGGGTACTCTGCTTTCCTCCCACACTGCAAAGACATGCTGGTAGGCTAATTGGCTTCTGACTAAATTGGCCCTAGTATGTGTATGTATTCATGTGAATTAGCGACCTTAAATTGTAAGCTCCTTGAGGGTAGGGACAGATGTGAATGTACAATATATGTGTAACGCGCTGCGTAAATTGACGGCACCATTTAAGTACCTGTAATAAATAAAGCAAATATTTTATATTGCAGCCTACCAATTCTTAGATGCGATGTCTGCATTAATTTTAGGCTCTCTTTTATTTCACCAGCTGACCCTACCAATAAGTCTGTTTTTCAAAAGAACAACTGTCCTGCAGACATAGTAGTTGGGAGGTTGAGATAAATCATTTAACACTGACAGGGACAGGTACAGAGATTAACCATTACAGATTTGTATAGGAAAAGAGGGTTTCCCTTTGAGCTACTAACCTCCCCCTAGGCCTCATTCACATTATGCCACCAGGTATCGTGCATATGTGTGTTTACTCACTACTAAGGATGAGCTCTGGCGTGTTGGCACACTCCATGTGCAAAGCCCGCCAGGAAGTCGGCATGGCTCTGTGCTAATCACAGGCAGCGAGACATTTCCCGATCTCTGCAGCCGCACATCGTGTAAATGTCTCACTACCTGTGATTAGCGCAGAGCCATGCAGACTTCCTGGCGGGCTCTGCACATGGAGTGTGCCAACATGCCTGAGCTCATCCTTACTACATGTAAAGGGCAGCCCATACATTTCAATGGGCTACCATACACACAGCAAAGTAACTCATGCACCTTTTTAAGCATCAAGCTTTACGCTTTTTTTTTTTTTTTTTTTTTTTAACAAAACGCTATACAGTGATCGCAGCTTTCATGCAATATTTTCATTAGCTAGTCTGAAATGCATCAAAGTCCAAAAGTAAATGTACAGTAAAATGATTAACTCTTCTATCTGGAGACATGTTAGATACATATAATAATCCTAGAACAGTACAGCAGCTTTGGGCTCCATCCAGGCACCGCATCACAGCCACAGTATGGGACATGTACTCACTATCAAAGCCTGGAATTTATTCAGGCACAGCTACTGGTTGGTTCATTATCTTCTGACAGACAACATGTGTGCCACTGCTACTGTGCAAGCCACCAAAAGTCTGGAGCAGATGATAACCAAATACAAAAAAAAAAAAAAAAAACCCCCGTTTACCGGTATTTCCAGGAACCTTCCAGGACAGCTACTTGAGAGATGATCGGCTCCGCCCTCTACAGGAAACACAAATCAGATAGAATTTAAAAGGCCCCTCCCTTTTCTCTGACCCTTAGTTGTTTAGAAGATCAAGTAACCTCCACCGAAGGTGCACTCGGCAGAGGAAAAAAATAGAAAACATAAAACACACCACCACCAGGAAAACATAGTTGACCAGTGAAAAAAATAGAATAGGGTGGGAATAGAGACGCTGTCCTGGAAGGTTCCTGGAAATACCGTTACCGGTAAGTCTAACGGGGGTTTTCCCCCCTCACCTTCCAGGACAGCTACTTGAGAGGATAAGCAAGATATTATACCTTAGGGAGGGACGACAGCCTGAAGCACTTTCCTACCAAAGGAAAGGTCCTGGCTGGAAAGCATCTGAACTCTATAATGCTTGACAAATGCATGAGAGGAGGACCAGACGGCAGCTTTAGAGATATCTTCCCATGAAGCTCCCGCTCTTTCTGCCCATGATGTGGCCACGGATCTCCTTGAATGGGCCCTAATTCTAGAAGGAGGGGGTGCGACCTGACGCTTTATATGCCTCACAGATGGCTCCCCTAATCCACCTAGCAATAGAACTTTTAGATGCTTTGGACACCTTCTTGGGGCCACTGAACAAAACTAACAGTTGGGAGGAACTCCTAAACCCACTGGTCTTTTCTAGATAAAGTAGAAGACATCTCTTTACGTCTAAAAGACCAAACCTTTCCTCTTCCGCATTTTTGGGAGAGGTGCAGAAACTAGGGAGGACTACCTCCTGGGACCTATGAAAGTTGGAAGAAACTTTGGGTAGATAGAGTGGATCGAGTTTAATCACCACCCTATCCTCTAAAATTCTCAGGAAGGGATCTTTACAGGAAAGGGACTCTAGATCAGAAATCCTTCGTCCTGACGTAATAGCCAAAAGGAAGGACAACTTCAAAGAAATAATTTTCAGGGAAGCCTCATGCAAAGGCTCAAAAGGAGCCCTTGTTAGTGCATTTAATACCAACGACAGATCCCAGGGGGGAACATGTTTGAGGATCCTGGGAGTATGCCTAGCTCTGGCTAAAAGGAACCTCCTGACTAAGGGATCTACCGCTAGTCTTCTCTCTGAAAATAAAGATAGGGCAGCAACCTGAACCCTAAGGGTGTTGACAGAGAGCCCCTTTTCCACTCCCTCCTGCAGAAAATCTAAAATGCAGGGAGTGGAAAAAGAATCTAAACCAAATTTCCTTTGCCAGGAAATAAAAGTTTTCCAAACTTTCCCATAGATTCTTCTTGTGACCAGTTTACGGCTGTCCAGGACAGTATGAATAACCCTCTCTGAACATCCACTTAGCTGTAGGATGCGCCGCTCAGCCTCCAGGCCGTCAAATGGAAGGTCTGAGGGTTTGGATGCAATACTGGTCCCTGATGGAGTAGATCCTTCCGAACTGGAAGGGGCCAGGGAGGATACACAGATAGGGCCTTCAGAGAGGAGAACCAACTCCTTCTGGGCCACCAGGGGGCAATCAGAACGACTTCTGCTCTGTCCTGAATAATCTTCCGAACCACTAGGGGCAAAAGGGGAAAAGGAGGGAAGGCATAGGCCAGGCTGAAGTCCCAAGGGAAGGACAGTGCATCCGTCCCCAAGGACCCTGTTTCTCTCTCCAGAGAGAAGAACGCAGGTAGTTTCTTGTTGAGACTGGAGGCAAAAAGATCCACTGTGGGGAGACCCCATCTTAGCACCACCTCCTGGAACGTGCCTTGATGTAGTTCCCAACCGCTGGAACTGATGCTCACCCTGCTCAGAAAGTCCGCCAGCACATTTTCTGACCCCTTGATGTGAACTGCCCTTACTGAAGAGACATAGATCTCTGCCCAGGACAGAATCTGCTGCGTTAATGACAGAAGTGATTCCGAGCGAGTGCCCCCTTGTTTGTTCGAGTACGCCACTGTTGTGGCATTGTCTGAAAATATTAAAAAGGTCCTTTGAACAGACCCTCTCTCCCAGAGACATAAGTGCTTTCCTCACAGCCAGAAGTTCTCTGAAATTCGAGGAGCGACCTGCTTCCTCTGGCAACCAGGCTCCTTGAGCCCGCCAATCCTGTAAGTGAGCACCCCAACCCCACAGACTGGCGTCTGTGGTAATTTTGATCGGGCAATGCTGTGCCCAATCCTTCCCCCTCTGCAGATGTTCTCGCTGCTCCCACCAGGCGAGATCTAGAAAATTCCCTTCTGGTAGTTTTACCAGCTGATCCAGAGAATTTTTCCTGCGATCCCAATGGAGCAAAAGAAAGGCCTGAAGGGGTCTGGAGTGCAATTGAGCCCAAGGCACCCCTGGAATGGCTGCAGTCATTAGGCCCAGCAACTGCATGATTCGCCAAAGGGAGGTCTGAGGGAGCAGTTTGAAGGTCTGCACAGAGAGAAGAATTTTCACAATTTTCTCTTTGGGGATAAAAATCTTTAGGGCAACAGAGTCTATTAGATAACCCAGGAAAAGTATGCTCTGTGAGGGTACTAGGCAAGATTTCTGTTGGTTGACCTTCCACCCTAATTTTTGAAAGGTCCGCAAAACCAACTGTAGGTCCTGAATAAAGGGACTCCTTGCCCTGAGAAAAAAAAAAAAAAAATCGTCTAGATATGGGATGATTGATACACCTTGAATCCGAAAAAAGGCCATGACTTCGGCCATGATTTTTGTGAAAATCCTTGGTGCTGCCGAGAGACCAAAAGGAAGGGCATTGAACTGCCAAAGGGATGGCTCGTTTCCCACGAGCACTGCAAACCTGAGGAACCTTCGGTGGCTCTGGCAGATTGGTACATGAAGATAAGCGTCCTGAAGGTCCAGGGTCACCATGAAGACCTCTGGTAACAACAGATTTCTTACTGAATAAATGTTCTCCATGCGGAAACGTCTGTAAACTATGTATTGGTTCAGGACGCTTAAATTTATGACCATACGAAAGCCACCGGAAGCTTTCTTGACCAGAAGACGCGAGAATAAAATCCCTGGAACTTCTGATCTTCTGGGACATGAGAAAGAACTCCCTCTGTTTCCCACACAGAGATCAAATTCAACATGGCTTGCCGTCTCTCTTGGTCTCTCGGCAGATGGGTAAGAAAAAACCTCTGGGGGGGAGATTTTTTAACTCCAATCTGTAACCCTTTAACAGAGTTTGAAGGATGAAGGAATTGGTGGAAATTTCTGCCCATTCCTTGATGAAATGGCACAATCTTCCCCCTACCCCTAACCTGGCGTCACTGGGTACTCTTGGAAGGGGCTGAAGGAGCAAAGGGAGTTCCTCCTTTGAGTTTGTCTTTGTTAAAGGACCATTTCTTTTTAGCCTGTTGCTTGTTGGCTTAAAAATTAGCCTTGTTTTGAAAGCCACGAAAAGGCCTCTTATTCTGGGGCTTATTCCTTTGGGAAGAAGGGAATCGTTTACCTTTCTCAGAGGAACGAGATAAGAGTTCTTCTAAGGAAGAACCAAACAACAGTTTACCTTCGAAAGGAATGCCACAGAGCTTATTCTTGGAGGTAAGGTCACCCTCCCAAGATTTAAGCCAGATAGCTCGCCTAGCTGAATTAATGAGAGCAGAAGCCCTAGCTGCGGATTTCACTGAATCTGCTGCTGCATCAGCTAGGAAGGCGACTGACTTGGCAATGAGTGGGAGAGATTCTCTAATCTCTTCCTTGGGGGTGTCAGATGCCAGAAGCTCATCTAGACGCTGTACCCATACATCTAAATTTCTGGCCACACAGGTAGATGCAACCGCTGGGCCTAAAGAAAAAGCTGAAGCATCCCAGGCCTTATGCAGCAATGAGTTGGCCTTCCTATCCATTTGATCCTTAAGGACCCCAGAATCCTCAAAAGAAAGATCTGTTCTTTTGGACACCTGTGACATAGGGGCATCTAATCTAGGACACTTAAAGAAAACCTCCTCAAAGTCAGGCTGAAAAGGAAATCTTCTTTTGTGTCCTCTGGATTGGAACAACCTTTTTTCAGGTTCTTTCCATTCAGATAGAATCATGTCTCTAAGAGACTGATGTACCGGAAAGGTTCTAGATTTCTGTCCTTAAAGGCCCCTATACATTTTATCCTGCACAGATTGAGCATGCTGTGGTATCTCAATCAGCTCTGAGGTATAAATTGCTTTTAATAGTTCATCAATATCCTCCACTGGAAAAAGATACTTGGATGAGCTACCTGTATCCTCCTCTGATGCAGACTTTTCATCAGATGAACAGACTGAATTCTCACCTTCCTCCAGATCAGAGGTATTGCGTGAATTAATAGTCTCAGATACTAATAAGGGAAGGGACCTGGCAGACGTTGAAGGATCCTGAGCTATGGGTCTAGAGGAGGAAGGGCCTATACTAGCAACCCTGTCATTCAGTGACCGAAAAGAATCCACTACCTCCTTCATAGAAGTCATTAACTCCCTAAAGGATGAAGACTCTGAACTAGCTCTGGGTGGGATACAATCCTCACAAAATAGCTTTTTGTAACTATCAGAGAGCCTGGCTCTACACTTCCCACATTTCTTCTTCACCGGTTTGGCCTAGAAGAGAGCAGAAACAAGGGCCATGAAAAAAGGATCCATACAAAAGAAGTCCCTTGCTGCAGCTATCCACAGACCAGGGCTTACCTTGGGGGCAGTATGGGACCCGGATGCTGCCGCTGGTTCAATACGAGCGGATGTTCCATCCTCAGACCTGTCCTCAAGCTCCATGAAGCAAGCGGAGAACGGTCGCCGAGAAGACTGCTGCTGTACCGCAAAAGCTGCGCCTAGAATGGTATTTTTAGCAGGCCATTCCCCTGCAGCATGTCCTCAGTGTTTCCACACCATGCTCCTTATGAGAACTCGGCGTCCGGAAGTGCGTCATGTGACTTCCGGTTGCATCACAGGAAGTCCTCCTGACGCCATCTTGGTACACCAGAATGAAGCATTTGGGAGGACACAGTTCCACACAGCAGCGCTGGGGAAAAGAAGGGAGTTGCCAGCATTTTCAAAGGCAAGTAACCCTTAGAAATAGGGAACCCTTCTGGTACAGACCATCATCCAGGACTTTGCCACAACTAGTACTGGATGAAACCAGAGAAGGGGGGGGTCCACCAACCACAGGAAAACAAAAAAACGTGTCGGTGCTCCTGGAGGGTCTGGAAACACAAAACAACTGAGGGTCAGAGGAAAGGGAGGGGCCTTTTAAATTCTATCTGATTTGTGTTTCCTGTAGAGGGCGGAGCCGATCATCATCTCTCAAGTAGCTGTCCTGGAAGGTGAGGGGGGGAAAGTTCACCTTCCCAGTGTTGGGCACAGTACATCAGGAGGCAGATGAATCATTTCATGACAGACAGGTTCTCTTGATAGACCATCCAGTTATATCTTCGCAATGCTCCCCCTCGCCTATCTGTTTATTGGTTAGAACCCACAGAAATATTCATTGCTTCTAAGTACTGCGAAGAAGGTGACCTTCTCCCCAACACCTTTTGTATACTTTGACCAAGGATGCAATGCTTGGCCTTGACATCCATCAGCCAAGCTTGAACACTGTCATGTGGGGAAGGGGAAGCAGGTTATTAACCCTCTGTAAACACTGACAGACACAATTTACATAGGGATTAGAGTCAGGGTTCCAACAGACAAATAGAAAGGAGAGGGAGCACAGGTGAAAGCAACCATCGGAGTGTGTGGAAGGTGAGCTTTCACAAGAACCTATCCCTATGCCTTAAAGTGGTTGTATACCCATTTTTTACATTTTTACCTACAGGTAAGCCCGGGGTTGTCTGCTAGAGTCAGGGAGAACCCACAGGCACCAAGCTGGCTGTACACTATACAATCTCTAACGCTATGCAATATGGATACAAATCTTCAGTTTGTAGCAAATCTGGCAAGTCTTTGCACTACAAAGGGATACTATATAGGCGATTGCACAATCGGACTGTATAGTTAATGCTCCGTTCACACCTGAGCGATCAGAATCAAGGGTGGAATTGCCGCAATTCTGCCCATGATTCCAAATCGCAGCAAATAGCGGGATGCTTATGTGATGCCATTACAAAAAGTGTAGCTGCTGACTTTTAATAAACAAACACTCACCTGTCCCAGGATCCAGCGATGTGGCGCTCAAAGCCTTGGTTCTCTCCCCCACCTTTCCCTGGTGCCAGCATCACTAATGTGGGCACCCAGCTGTGTCAGCTTGCGGCTTCACACTGCACCTCCTGAATTGCCCCTTCTGGGAACTGTGACATGTCCCAGAAGAGTGCAGGAAGGGAGGGGGGAGAGGAGAACGCCCGCTCGAGTCGAGTCAAAACTAGGTACCCGCTCCCCCCCCCTCCCCCCCCCAGAAAAAAAAAGCCAAATAGGTGGAGCTCTGCTTTAACACCACTTTAAATAGATTTGAAAGGAGCAGAACACTTTGGACCAAAAGAAAAAGACAAGTGCAGATCCGCCAAATGTGCATCACATATTACAGCTTAAAGCATTTGTCGGAAGCAGTGGATAACCAACTTCAGATTGTTCAGTTAAGCTTTGACAATAAAACCTGGAAGCTGATTGGTTTCTATGCAGAGCTGCACCAGATTTTACACTCTCCAGTTTTAGTAAACCAACCCCACTGTGTGAGGAAAGGACTGCCGATAACCGGTGTTCTGTCGAGAAGTGCCCACCATCGGATAGTGCCCGGGCTGGAAGGCACATGCGCAGTACATAACAGCACAACAGCTGATTTTAACATCAGCTGGCGAGACGGCGCAGGGGCACAATAGCTGACAGAATTTTTATTTGCTGTCAGATTGTGCCCCGCGCTCCCGCAGCAAGTTCATGTCCATGATGGCCGTATTTATACACGTTGTGGGTGGAATTAGATGACCAGTGCAGCAAAAAATAAAACTTTGTGATGGGCGCATTTTTACATTTCTTGTGGGCGGATTTATGGGCACTTTGGGGCGGAATTAGATGGCCAGTGCAGCAGTTATATTTTTTTACAGCACTGCCCATCTAATTCCACCCACGTGTATAAATCCGCCCATCATGGACATGAACTCACCATGGGAGCGCGGGGCACAATCTGACAGAAAATAAAAAATGCTGTCGGCTATTGTGCACCTGCGCTGTTACAACAACTGATGTTAAAATCAGCTGTTATGTACTGCGCATGCGCCTTCAGCCCGAGCACTATCCGATGGGGGGCATTTCTCGACAGAACACTGGCAAGTCTGTGTACATGTGACCAGCTGTGACTGGACACACCTGATCACATGCTAAAAGGCTGCTGTTATTGACCCTTTCTGCATTCTGTGATCAGCTATGTCCAAAGGACACAGCAGTCACAGAGCGTGTTCTGGGAGGATGTCCATTGACGCCCTCCCAGGACTGGAGAGCCACGCTGTAGCTGTCTTTCAGTGGTAGTGCAAGCGAGACGGGGTTAAAAAAAAGATTTGTAAAGTGCAATCACGGCATGCGTTTTAAATTTTGGGATATTTGTTTTAGGTTGATTAGTGTCACTTTGACCATTTTTTTTTGGTGAGCATACCCTGGCAAAGCATCGGACCCATGGCACCAACCCCAAGTGTAAACAAGCTCTTTGTGATACTTGGGGGGGGGGGGGGTCACTGTCCTGGAGACTGCTGTTTTATTACAAGAAAAATGCAGAGTTTAGAATAAAAGCACAATCAGACCCATCCTCCAATCTGCTGGATGTCAACCCACTTCAGAGCTGTGTGCAGGCAGCCCACAAAAGGTGAATGCAGATGCAGTGACTGCACTAATACAGCTGCATGCAAAAACTAAGATGCAGGCAGGAGCGGGTACTCTGATCTGTTTACCTACTTCTGCCCACATGTCAAATTTTGACATGCGATCATGTCCATGCACCTGCTGCGTCTGCATCCACTTCTATGGGCTGCCTGCACACAGCGGCTCAGATTGGAGGATGAGTCTGCTCAGCCATGTGAATGAGCCCTAAACATCGACTCTTTTATGCCTTGTTCACGCATTCCGCAGAGATGTCATTTTTTCTCCATATGTTCTGCAAGGGCACATAACAAACCAACAAAAAAAAAAAAACAAACAATTGTTCTCTGTCAGCCTGTGAATGCAGTTTTCTGTGTGAACAAAAAAAAAAAAAAAAAAACTGACATGACATCAACACTGTAATCAGGGCACATAACTGACGCACGTGAAGACTGATGTCAACGCGTGTCTTTGCAAGTGAAATTTGCATGCTTTTGCCGCTAATTTTCATGCATGCATGGTGTAAACAAGCCCTTAGGCTGGGTTCCCATATTTGTGGTGTGGGAAACCGCATGCGATTCGGACAGGAATTGCAATTCCTATTCAAATCACATGTGATTCTTTGCAGTGCGATTTGAGCCCATTCATTTTGTATGGGCCCAATTCACACTGTACAAAAAAGTTGCAGGCATCTTTTTTTTTTGCCACACCGGAATCAGATCTGATTCTTGCAATTGCACTGCATTTTGTGATCAGTTTTGGGGTGCCATTACTTTTAGCATTGACAAAGGTGGCAGAAAGCATGAATGAAGTGCGATTTTAGTGCAGGAAACGCTCAGGATTTGCTGCGTTTCCCGCATGGCATATGTAAACCTCTGCATTTTTCTCTAAAATGTCAGGCTTTGTTCACACCAGTGCATTATGGGAATGCGCACACAATGGCATGCTTTCTTAGCAACGCACAAAAGGCACTGCACCTTTGCAGATGTGCCTTTAAAGGCTTGCAAATTCACACAAACCAAGACACATACTACTGCAGTACCGGGCGTTTTGGTGCAGCACGATTTTTAAAATGGTGCAGACGCCCTTTTTTGCCCGTTTCTCATGCCTAGGGCAACCCATTGAAATGATTTGGTTGCTCTAACTGCAAAGTACAAAAACCCTTGCACGTTCGAGGTACCTGGAGCCAGAACAGGAGCCTGGGGGAAAATTGACATCTGTTCTAGTGATATCTAACAGGAGGAGGACTCCCCTGTAGAGATTTCCTCTCACTTCCTATTGTGTCCCCTGGACAGGAAGTGAAGGGAATTCTTCTCTGCAGGGACACAGACAATAAAATAAGTCAGTCAAGCATTTTCACCTCTAATATTCAAAAACAAACAACAAAAAAGAAGTTTTAGCTTTACCTCAACTTTCTGTCATTGTAATCTGTGTACAGGAGAGTGAAGAAGAGGGAGATCGCTGAGGAACATTCCCACAGTAATCTTCACAGCACAAAGCCACCTCCTCGTCCCCATAGAGCCGGTCACACATGCCTGCTGCTTTGTTATTGTCCCACCATCCAGTACACAAGGGGTTACACGGCCTGCTGACCACCACAGCTTAGCAGAGACCCCCAGCCATGAAACAACAGCAAGAAGCCCCCCCCAGTCCCCGCCTTCCAATGTACATGTGTTATACAAGTTTTTGTGGCCACTTACCTCGCTCCGGTAACTCCTTGCTATGTGTCGGTGCCCTCTGCTCCCCTCTCTTTCCCTCCTCCCCCTCTTCGCCGCCACGCCACGCCCACCCCCCGCAAGCCACGCCTCCGGCCCATTTGAAACTCCAACTACCGCCCCAGCCAGAGCGATCCTTAGGTATAGGATGGGGCGCGACATTTGGACAGACCAATCACAGAGTCAGATAAAGCGGGTGGTGACTTGTGATTGGTCGCCTGAAGTTCAATGAACATCTCTGTTTGCTGCTCTGGGCTGTCAGGCAGCTCTTGTTGGTAGAGAGGACGAGGAGCTGTGACGGAGCGCTGTGTATGACAAACGGCCGCCAATACATGACGGTGTACTGAGGGAGAGGCAGGACGTCACCGAGGGTCTTATATATACGTATAGTGTAATTAAGGGATAAACTCATTGTTTAGTCCTGGATGGAGTGGAGAGGGATTAGAACCCCTGACAGGTTTATAGTGATGTCCATCTATCCCGCCACTTATTTCCATGACAACATCCAACTCAGTGCTGGTCAGTTTTCATGTGGGGCCGCAAGTGCTGCCATTCTCCCCACCAAGGGGCCCCGACCTCCACATAAACACAGAAAAACACTTGTATGACCTGAGAGTAGTGTCAGGTGCCCGTGTAATCTTCAGGTCTATGGGCCGCAGGTCGGACCAAACTAGTGCAGGGACTACTTTGAAGTTGCACAGATATGAACAGTACTCATTGGAAATCATGGGATGCGACTTTGTGGTCCCAAGTCACACAAGTGTGAAAGGGGCCTTAGTGTCAGAGACGTAGACATGCAGCAGGATATAGTCAAAGCCTAGTACACACGGGCCGCATGTCGGGGGGCATCAGACCGTTCAATAGAAACCGGGCGACATCTGGCCTGTGTGTACTACAGCCAGTCCAGCTTCTGTCAATGAGGTATGACCAAACAATCGGCTCCTGGGGGGGTGTCCCCTGTCAAAACAATAGAACAGCAGGGCAGATCGCTGTACTAACATCGGATAGTTGTGAATGCTAGATAAGGGGATAATGGACTTTGTAAGCACATATAAAAAAATATACAAATTTTAATAATTCACATGAAATACATACATATACAACACAAAATATTTATATTGAAGCAATATGGGACACAGTGTTTAATCCCAGAGGTAACACTACGAAAATACTTCCTGTGTGGCAATATTGAAAAAATGCCCACACTAACATCAGATAGTTAGTACAGCAGCCCCTCCTGAGCTGTCAGTTTTTTTTCGTTCAGCCCTGCTGGGTTGAACAATGTGCTAGGCTTTACAGCCATGATACAAGAGATAGTCAGAGAATGCAGATATGAAACAAGAGATAGTCAGAGACTGCAGACACGGTACAAGAGATAGTCAGAGACTGCAGACATGATACAAGAGATAGTCAGAGACTGCAGACACGGTACAAGAGATAGTCAGAGACTGCAGACACGGTACAAGAGATAGTCAGCGACTGCAGACATGATACAAGAGATAGTCAGAGACTGCAGACATGAAACAAGAGATAGTCAGAGACTGCAGACATGAAACAAGAGATAGTCAGAGACTGCAGACATGAAACAAGAGATAGTCAGAGACTGCAGACACGGAACAAGAGATGGTCAGAGACTGCAGACACGATACAGGAGATGGTCAGAGACTGCAGACATGATACAAGAGATGGTCAGAGACTGCAGACACGATACAAGAGATGGTCAGAGACTGCAGACACGATACAAGAGATGGTCAGAGACTGCAGACACGATACAAGAGATGGTCAGAGACTGCAGACACGATACAAGAGATGGTCAGAGACTGCAGATATGATACAATAGATAGTCAGAGACTGCAGACATGAAACAAGAGATGGTCAGAGACTGCAGATATGATACAAGAGATGGTCAGAGACTGCAGATATGATACAAGAGATGGTCAGAGACTGCAGACATGAAACAAGAGATAGTCAGAGACTGGAGACATGATACAAGAGATGGTCAGAGACTGCAGACATGAAACAAGAGATAGTCAGAGACTGCAGACACGGTACAAGAGATGGTCAGAGACTGAGGATATGATACAAGAGATAGTCAGAGACTGCAGACATAAGAGATAGTCTAACTGCTAAAACCAACAGTCAGTACTCCATACTCATACTCTTGGACCTTTCTGCTGCGTTTGACACAGTTGGCCATCCGCTCCTCCTCAACAAACACCACTCCCTTGGCCTCCATGACTGTGCTCTTTCCTGGTTTTCCTACTTATCTCAGCACACTTTCAGTGTCACATACAACTCCATCTCCTCCACTCCTCTTCCACTTTCTGTTGGGTTACCCTAATTCTCCATCCTTTGGCCCTCCTATTCTCTCTCTATACCTCTTTCCTGGGCCAGTTGATAACCTCCCATGGCTTCCAATACCAAATCTATGCTAGTGACACCCAGATCTATCTCTCCACTCCTCAACTCACCCCCTCAATCTTCTCACGTATCACAAACTTACTGGGGGACATATCAGTATGGATGTCACACCACTTCCTCAAACTGAATCTTTCTAAAACTCTCAATAAAAAGAATTTTCAAAAAAAAAAAAAAAAATCTTTCTAAAACTGAGCTTTTAATGTTTCCTCCTCCCTGATCCCTCCCCCCCATGACTTTACTATTGAGATCAATGCCACAACCATTGGTCCCTCCACACATGCCAGGGTGCTGGGTGTAATTCTGGACTCTGACCTCTCCTTCAGCCCCCACATTTAATCACTGGCTTAATTTTGCTGCCTTAACGTCTGCAACATTTCCAGAATTCGCCCCTTCCTGACTAACGACACCACAAAGCAACTTATTCACTCCTTGGTTATTTCCTACCTTAACTACTGCAACTCCCTCCTCACTGGCCTACCTTCACACAGGATATACCCCCTCAGTCTATTATGAATGCTGCTGCTATACTCAAACACATTACTAACCGATCCGTCACTGCAGCCCCTTTTTGCCAATCTCTTCACTGGCTTCCCCTACTCCACCATATAAAATTCAAAACACTAACCACAACATACATAGGCAACCACAACATTGCCCCCAGCTATATCATCAAACTCATTTGCAGATATCAACCCAAATGGTGCTCTCCCATGTTACCTTCTTACGTGCTCACCTCAAGGACTTCTCCAGAGCCTCTCCCATCCTCTGGAACTCCCTGCCTTTAGGCGAAACTTGAAAACACACTTATTTAGGGAAGCCTACTCCACCTCCACCTAAGAACTGTACCTGAGTCACCTCCATCAGATCATCCCCACAGCTATTACCTTTTGTACCACCTCCCCCTCCCTTTAGATGTTAAGATCCATGAACAGGACCCTCCTATTCCTTCTGTATTATAGTTGTACTGTCCCCCCTCCACATTGTAAAGCGCTGCACAAACTGTTGGCGCTATATAAATCCTGTATAATAATAATAGTCAGAGACTGCAGACATGATACAAGAGATAGTCAGAGATTACAGACATGATACAAGAGATAGAGACTGCAGATATGATACAAGAGATAGTCAGAGACTGTGTCAGAGACTGCGGACATGATACAAGAAATAGAGACTATGGACATGATACAAGAAATAGTCAGAGACTATGGACATGATACAAGAGATAGAGTCTACGGACATGATACAAGAGATAGTCAGAGACTATAGACATGATACAAGAGATGGTCAGACTGCGAACATAGTGCAAGAGATAGAGGCTCCAGACATGATACAAGAGATAGTCAGAGACTATGGACATGATACAAGAGATAGTCAGAGACTATGGACATGATACAAGAGATAGTCATAGACTATGGACATGATACAAGAGATAGTCAGGGACTATGAACATTAGAGGTCGACCGATATGGGTTTTTCTCTGGCTGATGCCGATATTTAGAAATCGCGGTGGCCGATTCCGATATGTGATGCCGATTTTTTTTGGGCCGATATATTTGGCCGATTTTTTTTTTTTTTTTTCCCTTTTTTTTCCCTTCATCTCATAAAATCTAACAGTTAGACCCCTTTCACACTGGGGCGTTTTTCAGGTGCTTTTGGGCTAAA
This sequence comes from Aquarana catesbeiana, assembly GCF_042186555.1. NCBI lineage: Eukaryota > Metazoa > Chordata > Amphibia > Anura > Ranidae > Aquarana > Aquarana catesbeiana. The sequence continues at coordinate 193,483,471 of NC_133330.1, read as the reverse complement.
AAGAGCGTCTGTAAAACGGCTCCCCTGCAGTCTCGGTGTGATATCCTGAGTGCTTTCACACTGAGGCGATGCGCTGGCAGGATGTAAAAAAAAGTCCTGCAAATGGCATCTTTGGAGCGGTGTATACCACCACTCCTGCCCATTGAAATGAATGCGCACCGCTGCCGAAGCGCCTGCAAAGCGTTTTGGCAGCGGCGCTTCAGGGGCGCATTTAACCCCTTCCTCGGCCGCTAGCTGGGTTATAAGTGCCCCGCTAGCAGCCGAATAGTGCCTCTAAAATGACGGTAAAGTGCCGCTAAAACTAGCAGCGTTTTACCATCAACGCATGCCCGCTCCAGTGTGAAAGCAACCTTAAGTGATACAGAAAATTTTTTACATTTAAACATTAAACAAAACAAACCTCCAATCAGTTCACTTGTATGTATAATTTAGAAAAAAAAAAAAACTATCTTAAATATTAAATACACAAAAACAGGTAATCAAAACTTTTGGACGAAAAAAAAATGGGCTAACTTTACTGCTTAGTTTTTTTTTTTAATTCATTACTGTATTTTTTTTTTTTTTAAATTGCGTTTGAAAGACCGCTGCGCAAATACCGCGTGACATAAAATATTGCAACAACCGCTATTTTATTCCCTAGGGTCTCTGCTAAAAAAAATATATATATAATGTTTGGGGGTTCTAAGTGATTTTCTAGCAGAAAATACTGGATTTTTACCTGTAAGCAACAAGTGTCAGAAAAGATTTAGTCTTTAAATGGTTAAACTGAGAATTCCTACACGGAGTTCAGTCTATTGATAAAAAAGAACTTGAAGAGATACAAATGTGTCTTCCTATCAGACTTGGCAGGCTGCCCAGAGGAGGAGAGAAGATAACTTTCAGGCAACTTGCATTGACTCTATTACAGAAGTCATTTGCAAGTCACAGCTGAAGTTACAATCGGCCTTTTTTATCAGCACAATCGGCCGATGCCGATTAAGTAAAAAACGCCAAATATCGGCCGATATATCGGCCAGCCGATATATCGGTCGACCTCTAATGAACATGATACAAGAGATAGTCAGAGACTATGGACATGATGCAAGAGATAGTCAGGGACTGCAGACATAATACAAAAGATAGTCGGAGGCTGCGGATGTTGTACAGGAGATGGTCAAAGACTGCAGACATAATAAAGCAGATGGTCAGAGACTGTGAAAATAATACAGGTGATGGTTGGGGAATATGGACAGGATACAAGAGATGGTCAGAGACTGTAGACATGTTGCAGGAGACTGTCAGAGACTGGGAACATGCTATAGGAGACTATCAGAGACTGGGAACATGCTATAGGAGACTATCAGAGACTGGGAACATGCTACAGAAGTTGTTGGAGACTGGGGAAATGCTTCAGGAGAAAGTCATAAATTGGAGACCTATTACTTAAGACTGCTGAAGTTCACTGCCATAACTGCGATAAGGGAACACAGATTAGTGTCTGCCTGAGCCCTGAGGGCCACACAAAGGCCTGCAGGGTGGGAAATAGAGATCTATTGTATCAATAGTGAGTAGTACATAGAATACTATAACTAAATGATTACTACACATGTATAAAGTGGGTGGGGTCTTGCTCATATAGGCTTTCAATCTACAGGACTTTTCTAGACTGATCTATGTGGTACAGTGATGTGTCTCTAGAGTTCCTACAAAATTCATAGATTGGAGGAGAATTGTTTCCCCTAAAGACAGCGAGATGTATTTACTAAAGTAATAGAAGCTGTTAGGCTTCATTTATACAGGCGGTTGAGCTGCAGTTTTACAGGCTGCTGAGCCGCAAGTTAACATGGTCTTTGGCCATGCTATAACACATTGCTGTTTATAGAGTGCAAACTCTGGTGCAGCTCTGCATAGAAACCAATCAGTTTTCAGGTTTTATTTTTTTAAATGCTTAAAGGGGAATTCCATCCAAAAGTGGAACTTTCGCTTATCTGATTCCTGTTTTTTTACAGGTACCCTGTCCCCACTTCCGGGAGACCGGGCCGCAGCAAATTACGTCAGCAGCTCGGTCCCCCTCCTCCCTTCCCTTTCTGCCAGGCCAGTGAGAGAGCACTTCACGCATGCGCAGTAGGGACCCGGCCGTGAAGATGAAAGGCTACACTACCAGTTCCCTTAGCTGCAATGGCAGCGGCAGCACCCAACCAGCCGCTGTAAACATTGGCTGCTGGCATTGCTGGACTCCAGGACAGGTAAGTGTCCTAATGTTAAAAGTCAGCAGCTACAGTATGTGTAGCTGCTGACTTTTAATTTTTAAAAGGGCGGGCGGAACTCTGCTTTAAATGAACAAGCTGAAGTTAGAGGCTGATTGGCTACCATGTACAGCTGCACCAGATTCTGTGTACTCCAGTTTTGGTAAATCAACCACGTTGTCATGGTCTGGGTGCAGCACACCAAAATTTACACTACAGGTCAGTTCAGCAGGCAGTAATGCTTTCCAACGCAACCTATTCAGGTGAATGGGACTGGTCTGCAGCCTTATGTAATGTGCACATTGTGGCAGAATTTCAATGGTTAACACAAGCGTTAAGAAGGTGACATATCACCTACGAGACACCTATCAAATTCCTCTAATAAGGGATCCACCGCAGATCACTTTTCAGAGGGGCAGCAATGACAGCCACACATGTAAGTAAACTTTTAAAACTCAACTCCAGGATAAAACTTCCACACATTTGAATACTCAAAATGGACACGCGTTCAGCTTATTTTGCAAAATCCAGTTTGAATATCTAATCATGTGAAAAAATGCATTTTTGCCAGCACGTGATGAAAATAAATGAACACATTTGAGGGATTTACTAAAACTGGAGCATACACAATCTGGTGCAGCTGTGCATTGTAACCAATCGGCTTCTAACTTCAGCTTGTTCAGTTAACCACTTCCATACTGGGCATTTTCACCCCCTTCCTGCCCAGGCCAATTTTCAGCTTTCAACGCTGTCACACTTTGAATGAGAATTGTGCGGTCATGCGACGTTGTACCCAAATTAATTTTGATCATTGTTTTTTCCCACAAATAGAGCTATCTTTTGGTGGTATTTGATCACCTCTGCGTTTTTTTTTTTTTTTTGCGCTATTAACAACAAAAGAGCGTCAATTTAAAAAAAAAAAAAAAAAACACAATATTTATTACTTTTTGCTATAATAAATATCCCAATTTTTTTTTTTAAAAAACAATTTTTTTTCTCAGTTTAGGCCGATATGTAGTTTTTTACATATTTTTGGTAAAAATAAAAATCGCAATAAGCGTATATTGATTGGATTGCACAAAAGTTATAGCGTCTACAAAATAGGTGATAGAATTTTGGCATTTTTAATATTTTTTATTTTTTTACTAGTAATGGCAGCAATCTGCGAATTTTATCGTGACTGCGATATTGTTGCGGACATATCAGACACTTTTGACATTATTTTGGGACCAGTGACATTTATACAGCGATCAGTGCTATAAAATGCATTGATTACTGTATAAATGTGACTGGCAGGGAAGGGGTTAACACTAGGGGGTGATCAAAGGGTTAACTGTGTGTCCTAGGGAGTGATTCTAACTGTAGGGGGAGGGGACTCACAAGGGGAAGAGACCGATCGGTGTTCCTCTGTAATGGGAACACACGGATCAGTCTGCTCTCACCTGACAGGACGTGGATCTGTGTGTTTACACACACAGATCCACGTCCCTGCTCTGTGACAAGCAATCGTGGGTGCCCAGCGGACATCGAGGCCGCCGGGCACGCGCATCGGGTCCCAAGTATGCCGCTCTCCACAATGCAGGGAGTCCCAGGACGTCATATGACGCCCGCCCGGAGGGACGAAGGGTTCCTGCGGGCGTCATATGACTATACAGCGGTAGGGAAGTGGTTAAGCTTTGACAATAAAACCTGGAAGCTGATTGGTTAGTATGTACAGCTACACCAGATTGTGTGTGCACCAGTTTTAGTAAATCTCCCCATCGCTATTTACTAACAATCACTTTGCAAAGTGGAGAGCCTCTATTACTTTAGGAAATCAACCCTATTGCTTTATTTTCCTAGAGAATAATAATGTATAGGTTGGTGCTAGGGGAACTTTCGTGCCCTAGTTTTCTATGTTACAGCTTTGGTACGCCAGCCCACTGCAGCCTTTTCTCATATTATAAAGTGCACTAGACAAGTAAAAACTGGAATCGAATTATTCACTCTGCAATGCATATCAAAATTCCCCCCAGAATTGTAAACCTAGCCCATAGAATGTTCACTATGTAATAGATTTTATCTTGAAGATTGTCACAGTGCCTGTGGCTATTTGTTATCACACCCTACATGCCCCACTTTAGTTATTTAAATTGTCCTCTTTATATAAAACAGCTATGCTGTGCTTTATAAACCTCACCAATTAGCGTAAGTGTATATGAATAGGACAACAGGGAAGTCTTGAAGAATACATACCCTCCAGCTGCAGGTATGCAACCAATGCTTATATATATATATATATATATATATATATATATATATATATATATATATACACACACAAAGTATATACCTGCTTCTCATAAATATGAATAGATAAGAAAGAAAACATTTTCAATGACTCTTTCAAACCAATAGTTGTAGTATGAGTGTGGTATGGGTGGACTATATGCTGTTAAGTTAATGTGTATGTACAACGTATGTTGAAGTTTAATGCGGTATTAAACTAAAAAAACAAAGCAATATGTTGCAGCTTACCAACCTTTTAATGTAGTGGCTGCATTGGTATTCTTTTTGTAGATTTTTTTTCCTACTATTTTCATCCCGTGATCCAGGCAGTAACTAACTTCCTATCATAGGGCATCTCCACTCCACCGGAGGAGCAAGGGACAACTGTTGAAAGCAGCATTATCAATCTGAGGAGAGGATAATGAATTGTTTTAAATCAGAACTCCCGCTGGCAGATCTAAAAATAGCAGCTGTGTGAGTAGTAGTAGTCAGTGCCAGGATAAGGTCAGCCGGTGCCCAGGGAAAGTGGCGGCTTGTGGTAAATATTTAAATATTTTGGGGGGGGGGGGGTGGCAAACAGACCTGGCCCCCTCACTCATACTACTACAAATCCCCACCCCCACCCGCAGCTCTTGTTCGTTCAATCGACCAGAGAGGCGATCCACTTGTACTACACCCCCTCCGGCACTCAATAGGCGGCGATCCACTTGCCCTAATGCCACCCCCACCCTGCGCGATCCATGGCCTTACTTCATACTGTGGTAGAGGAGCGGGGAGGAGGACGAGGTAGTGGTGCACTGCTGAATCCAGGGTAGGGCTCCTGGAAGAGGCTGTTACTGCCGGGACCGTTGCTTCTCCTTCCGGCTGAACAGGAGGCGGATAGTGCGGTCTCAGGACCCACTTCCCCTAATAGATGGGCCGCTACTGATATAGAGTGAAACAACGGTTTTAGATATACCATAGGTAACATTCTACTCAGAGCCTTTGTTTTGTTTTTTAAGTTTTCCTCTTTGCTTTTTTATTAAATATGTATTATTTTATTGCTAAGAGCCTGTCATACATTTATGTGCTACTGAAAACTTATCAGAGACATTCCGTAATTTTCCCATCTTCATGTCAGCATACTATGGTTTAGCTCCTCCTCCTCTGACCCCCATAGGACCACCCATAACATTGCTAATAAAAACAGAAGATAGATACCACCTGTGTTCCTTCATCAGAACGTATGACTGAACACAAAGGGCAGGATTGTATGTGAACATGAAGATAGGCCAGGCAAAGAAAATTCAATAAGCACCCAATAACATACTTATAATATAGTGATATTAAAAACATAAACTTTAAAAAAATAAAGTTGACTTTAAACCATTCGGTTTCTTTTCAGATGTAATATCCCGCAAGAAAAAGGCCAGTTCTGCGTAAAGGTTACTGCAGGGGTCTCAAACTGGTGGCCCTCCAGCTGTTGCGAAATTACAAGTCCCATCATGCCTCTGCCCATGGGAGTCATGCTAGTAACTGTCAGCTTTGCCATGCCTCATGGGACTTGTAGTTTTGCAAAAGCTGGAGGGCCGCCAGTTTGAGACTCCTAGGTTAAAGTAATAGAAGGTGGTGGTGTAAATGTTTAAAATGTGGTATATATTCACATATATATATATATATATATATATATATATATATATATATATATATATATATATATTATGGGTGGAGCCCTATGTCTGATATGGACATAGATAACATTTGTAGTTAACATAAAACTTACCATCGGAGATAGACCTGGAAGTGTGGACTTACCATATGAAATGGACCTGAAAGTGTGCCTTGGTCTGCTGGTCGGTATGCCAGAATAAGGGGGCATACCCTAGTTTAAGAAATGATTATTCTGTAGAGAGAAATGAATGAAATGAATGAATGAAATGAATGCCTTGAAATGGGGATGGGAGGGTGGGTATCGCGCACAGGAAACCGACAAGCACCACAGGTGAGTGGGCTGCTTAAATACCCCCCAGGCTCCTCCCATAAATTCAGGCCACCATACTGGCCTTCCTACTTATGGGTGGAGCCCTATGTCCGATATGGACATAGATAACATTTGTAGTTAACATAAAACTTACCATCGGAGATAGACCTGGAAGTGTGGACTTACCATATGAAATGGACCTGAAAGTGTGCCTTGGTCTGCTGGTCGGTATGCCAGAATAAGGGGGCAAAAACATTCAGGTAGGGGTGTGGTTTTGTTGGTTCTGGCTTTGTTTATTTGAGCAAGTTTGGTGAATGCTTGTGCCGTTTCCTCCTGAGGAGTGGGGACGTACCGGGCGAGGTAGGCAGAGTTTCACCTTCTAAGTCTCTTGATGACGTGGTCTGGGACCCATGCCGAAATGCTGCCAAGGCTGCCCCAATACTAAGGAATGACTGGAGTGCTGACTGGGGTCGAGGTGTAGGCAGTGCAAAAGAACCCCCAGGTGTTTGATGAACTGGCAGGCACTCGAGGGTTGCCTGAAAAGATAATAGGGGACTAGAGTTTGAGTGTTCCAGTAGGAGTGACAGTAGGTGGTCGAGTATGGTTACTGGCCACCGGACGTTGTTTACTTTATAGAGACGGATGTCTATCCTGGAGCTTGATTGCTGGGTTTTGGACACTGCAGGGTGGAGGATGAAATGGTGTTGGCAGCGGGCCAACTACACAGAAGTTGGCCTGCGGGATTGCTGCGGGTGAACTCGCTGGGCCGCCAGAAGCCGTGATAGGCCAAGTAATGGCTGCTTGTATGACCAAACTGGGGAGAAGGCCCAATAGCGAACTGGTTAATATAGTAGACATGTCCTGGAAGGTGGCAGCCTGGAACGAACGTGCAGTGGCCATTAAACTGGTGTTGCCAAGATAATTACACCAGCCTGTGCAGGAAGGACATGACAGAACGATGCGGGCCTGGCTTCATTAAGAGGCTCGCCTCGGACCGGATGTCGGTGGCAAAGCCACGGCCTGTCCTGTCCAGATAGGACCCTGAAGTTAAGCAGCTGCCATGACCGGGTGTAACTTGAAGAGGGAGGAAGTCCGGGTAAACCCGGGGTTTAGGAGTGTCTCTGGGAACCATGTACTTGTAAACCGATGATGGCCAAAAATTGCCGCGAAACCTGTGGTGGCTGTGGCATCTGTCGCTATCTGGGGTGACAAGGACGACGTAAGTGATAAGACCCTAGAGTTAAGGTATAATCATTGATACACCGATCCACGTAGTACGGGACTTTCCGACATTGATAGGTCCGCATTCTTAGGAAAGACTGTAGCTACTAGTTAGTACACACCCGTGTATGGGTGAAGACTTGGGGAATTAACCTGATACGGGTCCGTTTGTCAAGGGGGAGGTTGGCCTGCGTGGTGTTCGTTAATTCAGAGGAGGATATTGTAGACCTGGTTCCGGATTATTGAGTTTTTGAGACTACAAGCTGAAGGACATAATGATATTACCAGCGAGTCAAGTGGTGTCTACATAGTACCTGGCTGCCTGTGCCAGTAAAAGTGAATTTGTTAGGCCGTAGAAAACCATAGAGGGCCAGGTAGATGGCTGCTTGTATGACTAGACTGGGGAATGTCTGAGGTTATGACATGTCCCTGAAGATGGCAGTTGTGATGGGCAAGCGTTTGCCGTTAGCTATGGGCTGATGCTTCTGGACGCCACGTAGAAAGGATCCTACTGTATGAGTCGTAAACACGGATGACTCTCTGGAGTCCTGTGAGGGCAAGAAATGCTGGATGTTGGCTAGGTATAGCCTGATGATGTTATGAGGAGCCAGCTGTGTGTGGCAATACGATACCTGGTGCGGGGTGGAACCTGAATTCAACTGACCTAAGCGAGAAATGACACAGAAATCGATGAGTGGCTCGTATGAAATGCCACTGGAGACAAGTGGCCGATTAAGTGCCACTGAAGAATGATGTGTGACTGATTGTGATTGGATACGTACTTGCCAGGATTGCAAGAAGTTATGTTTGGGTGTGTCCCTGCAACATTTGCAAGAAGTTGTGACTGGATGCGTGCTTGCAATGATTGCAAGAAGTTATGCTTGGATGCATGCTTGCAACGTTTGCAAGACGTTATGCTTGGATGCATGCTTGCAACGTTTGCAAGAAGTTATGCTAAGATGCGTGTCTTGTAATGATTGTAAGATTTGTGCTTGAATGTGTGCTAGCAACGATTGCAAGGGAGTTCCTGTCGGTGGAGATGTGTTTGTAGTGACTGTGAAAAGTTCGTATAGCTGCATGTGCTTGCAAGACTGCAAGAGTTAAGCTTGGATATGTGCTTGCAATGGTTGCGAGAAGTTATGTTTGAATGCATGCCTGCAACGTTTGCAAGAAGTTTTATGATTGGATGCATGTTTGAAATGATTGCAAGAAATTGTGCTTGGATGTGTGCTTACAACGACTGCAAGACTTCTGCTTGGATGCGTACTTGCAACGATTGCAAGAAGTCATGATGAGATGTGTGCTTGCAACAATTGCAAGAGGTTATGTATCGATGTGTGCTTGCAATGAAATGCAAGAAGTTGTGTTCGGATGCGTCTTTACGACGATTGCAAGAAATTATACTTGGATGTGCTGTGACTACGAGGGGGTATAGTAGCGAGGCGAAGTTATCAACGAATGAATCGGGACCATGACTGAGCTTCGAAGGAAGACGGGGTGTGGCCCCATTTTTTCTTTTTTTTTTTTTTTTTTTTGACTGACCTAGAGGAAATGACAGATGACAACCGGTGGAGGGCTTGACTACCTGGTTTGATAGGTAAATTGTAACATGTTTAAGCGACAGGTGCATATCATTAAATAAATGAGTGAACTGTTGCCTTGGCAGAGGCACAAATCAGTGTGCCCTGACTGCGCCACTGAGGCCGCGCCAACTGGGGCTTGCCAGGATGAACCGATGTCCGACGGATGCCCTGAAGTTGAATCGGGGCGCGGCATGCGACAATGAAATAAATGAAATGTTTGCCTTAGAATGAAATGAATGAAAAACGTTTCGCCATGACAGAGGCACGAATCGGTCGTGCCGCAGCTGCGACTGACAACAACCCGGACTCTGGAGCATGCATTGAAATGAGGCAAAAAGAAACGTTGGTGCATGCCGGAATAAATTGGTGCACGACGGATGCGACTGGATTTGAATGGGAGTGTGGTATTTAACCGTGAAATGTTTGCCCTGGCAAAGGCACGAATTGCTTATGCCGCTACTGATAGCTAACCAAGTTGATACGTTTTTTTTTTTTTTTTTTTTTTTTTTTTAGTTTTGTATATTAGTAGTTTTTTTTTTTTTTTTTCGTATATTGTTTTTTGTTTTTTTTTGGTTTTTTTTGTTTTTTTTTGGTTTTTTTTTTATTTATTTATTTATTTATTTATTTTTTTTTATTTTTTTTTTTTATCGACTGCGACAAAATGACGAGTCGGACTATGGAGTAGGAATGACATGAGGCCAAGACAACTGGGGCGCGCCGGAACGAATCGGTGCATCTTGGATGCTACTGGATTCGAATCGGGGCGCGGTACGTGACAGTGAAATGAGTGAAATGATGAAATGAATGAAATGATTTGTCATGGTAGAGGCGCGTGCCATGACAGAGGCACGAGTCGATCATGTCGCGACTGCAACTGACAACGACCGGACTCCGGAGCATGTACTGAAATGTGGCCGAAAATACCTGGGGCACGCCGTGACGAATCGTTGCATCATGGATGCGACTGGATTCGAATCGGAACGTGATTCGTGACAGTTGAAATGATTCCCATGACAGAGGAACGAATCGGTGAGCCGTAAACTACGACTGACAACGAAGCGGACTCTGGAGCATGTCCAGAAATGAGGCCGGGCCCTGGGGCACGCCGTAACGAATCGGTGCATCGAAGATGCGACTGGATTCGAACCGGAGCGCGGTAAGTGCAGGTGTAACATTTTGTTGCCATGACAGAGGCGCGAATCGATCATGCCGCTATAGCGACTGACTGCGAATCGGACTCTGGAGCATGTACTGAAATGTGGCCAATACCTGGGGCACGCCAAGACGAATCGGTGCATTTCCATGCGACTGAATTCGTAACGGAGCGTGATACGTGGCATGATAACCATGACAGAGGTACGAATCGGTGAGTCGAAAGCGACTGATAATGACGTGACTCTGGAGCATGTACTGAAATGAGGCCGTGACTACTGGGGCACACCGGAGCGAATCGGTGCATCATTTAGATGCGACTGGATTCGAATCGGAGCGCGGTACGTGACTGAAATGAAAGAAATGATTCAAAATGGTTTGAAATGTTAGAAATGAATTTAGAAATGTTCAAAATGAGAAATGATTGATATCGACTGACGTGGTTCGATAAGGAATAGCGAACCGCTACGGCTGTTTGCTGACGCCTGGTAATAATTAGACATGCCTAAAACGAAGCAACGTCTATATCGCTGTGCTTTTTTTCAGATAACGAGAAATGGTGACATGACGATAGTGCGAGTAATACACATGCGGTTACGTTCGTGAAATTTGCGAGTGATTCGTAATTCTGATATCACAGTTTAGTGACATGACATAAAAGTACGTAAAAACAAAAATCCGAGGGGACCCTACCTGCGACAGCCCAGCCAGACGCGTGGTGCGAACGAATCGGTAAACGCGGACTTCAAAAACTCTCGGGCACGGAGATCACGAATGCGGGAACTCGTGAGCCAAGTATTTGCGAACGCTGAAATCGGAATAGTCGGCCTAGTGACGTATATCGCGCACAGGAAACCGACAAGCACCACAGGTGAGTGGGCTGCTTAAATACCCCCCGGGCTCCTCCCATAAATTCAGGCCACCATACTGGCCTTCCTACATATATATATATATATATATATATATATATATATATATATATATATATATATATATATTGTATATCTTTAGGAAGCATACATTTCAGTGTGCTTGCATATGTTTGTTTTTATGCCTTACCTATGCAGCTTAGCTATAGGGGTTAACAGAAAACAATTTGCCTCACAGCATAGAAAATAATAGGTAGCATTGTCGAAATGTAGAAAATATAACAAAATGCACTCTTCTTTATGGACTAACAATGCATTTTCTTGACAAGTTTTAAAGGGATCTTCCATATCTGTCAGGACAGAGCTGCACAGACATGCACAGAAATGGAAAATATTTTAAATAAAAGAATGGAGATATTCTTAGAAAATTGCAGTACTGTCATTTGTTTAAAAATATCCAATAGTAAAAAAAAATTAAATAATAAAAAAAATATACAATAGTAAAATAGAATTAGAAATAATAGAAACTAATAGTCTGAATGAAATGGCAGCTTTTAAGGTATAGATAAGGCAAAGGGTGGCAATATTATACTGGAAATAATGTGTGTGCCTTTAGATGTTGCTGAAATGAGAAATCCCAAATGCACACCATGCAGTACAAGTTACCTAGGGTCAGCAATAAGGGTGCTGTAGTGATCAGAAGAATGGCAGTGTCAACCTTGAACACATTGGGGTTGAATTACTAAAACTAGAGAGTGCAAAATCTGATGCAGCTCTGCATAAAAACCAAGCAGCTTCTGTTTTTTTTGTCAACGCTTAATTGAAAAAGCTGAAGTTAGAAGCTGACTGGCTACCATGCACAGCATAGAATCCTGCTTGGAACATTGATTTTACAGGTGACTTTAAAATAAAGTTAGTTTAAGGAACGTTTTGGTTTGAGGGTAATATGTAAGTGAGTTCAAGTTACCATACATTAACAGAACTACTTTTTTGGGCACTACAACATACAAAAGGCATTGTAAAACAGGGTACAACTTAGCTATGGTTCAGGTCCTGAAATGTATTGGGAGGGGGAGACATTGCAACCTGGATGTCCATAGTTCTAAACCCCAAGGGTAAACCCCTCTTATAGCCACATATTTTATACAGTAGATCCTTCATTTCTTTAGGAACCTTTCACACGAGCGGACCGATCAGGTTCACCTGTCAGTTTTTTAGCGGACCCTGTCAGACCTTCCATTGCCCTCTATGGAGCGGTGGATGTAAACGGACATGTGTCCATTTACATCCACTGACATCTGATCCCCTAAAAACAGGCAGATGGGGGATACACTCCCCATCCGTCTGTCAGATTGAATTGGATGACAGTTGGATGTAAACAGACAGGCAGTCCGTTTACATCCGTCCGCCCATAGAGGAAAGCCGGCTGTGTTTGTGTCTGCTCTGCATAAGTGGAGGGGACACGGACCTGTCATCTGCCTGCTCAGCGGGGATCACCAGAGATATCCCCTGTTGAGCAGGCGGATCCCGCCAGTGTGAAAGAATCCCTATTGTTTTCATGACATATTGAATGCTGTCTGAACAAAATAATTTCCACCTCACTGATATGTTTGGTAATTGAAGTTTGATTGGTTGCTATGAATTACTGCACATTGCGCTCCATTGCTCTTTGCAATGACCAGAAAATGTAGGGGATATTTTTTATCCTATTTGTTTTGTTTTGCTTGATGTTTGTAGCAGATTGAATAGAACAATGGACTGAATAAAGCAGCATATGTGATCTGATGCTCCTTTTGTTCTCTTGTCTTTCCGCAGGTGGTAGTTAACATGAGAGTATGTGAACATGGGCCTGCATGCTGGTAAATAAACCCTTGTGTTGCATTGCATTATATTAAGAGTAAGCCTCATTACTTCTTTCAGTAATTACTGTTTCTCATGGAATGTTTATTTCTTATTGTCTTAATTTTCCTTTTTTCTATGTTGCAGTGCACATTGTTCATAACATAAATGGATCGTTATAGGGTTATTTGTTAGAAATTGGCTAAATTAAAGTGATAGTAAAATCAGAAAAAAAAAAAAATCAGCCAGCCCCTTGTGCACGGTTAGGAGATGTTCATTGTACCTGCAGGTAAGACTTATTGTAAGTTTAAAATAAGACTTTACTACTGCTTTAATGTGACTATATTGATTGCAAACATTTGTTCTTTCTAACCTCTTCAAATCCAACCTTTTTGTTTGTTCATATAGATTTTTACATTAGTTATCTATAAAAATGCCCAATCCAAGAATCCTTATAAAAGGGCTGCATTTATTTATATGATTGCAGAAACTGCTTATATGTCAGACAAACCCATGCATAATCACAAGGAATATATCCCTCATCTGTATGAATAGAGTCTGCCTTGTGATCCTAAGATGTAATGGTAATTTATGATCTTTGATTACATTTGTTATTTTATGAGCTTCGTACATGTCTGTTGGACCAACTGAAAAAAGACCAAATTCAAAGCTGTCACGGTGTGTTTAGCCCCCCTGATGGTTAGTTGCTGGTGATTGCAGGATTTTCTAAAGCTGGTTGCTGGGTTACAGCGTCCTGGCAATGTGTAAAATAACAAAGTAGAAACAGAAAGCTAAATGACAGGGTGTATCATTACAAACTATAGTGGCACCAGCAAGCCATGTGAGATGAACAGTGCAGGCAGTATTACAGCACAGGTAACCTGATGCAAGCATTGTCAAATGAAGAGCACAGGCATCATGCAAAGTAATAACTGGTTTAGTGAGACTGTGAAAGCACCAGAAAATAGGAAAGTGAGTATTACATTGGTAAGAGACAAATGTCGGTTATTTCTATTTTAAGGTTGTTTTACACTTTAGTAGCGCCAAAGACATTAGAGATTCCTAAAATATTATTTTGTACTTTTAACTGAGATCCCTGAAATATTGCTGTGTACTTTAACTGAGATCCTCAAACATTACTAAGTACATCATTGCAGCATGCAGCTCCTGATTTACTGGTATATCACCTGTTTAAGCAATCTTCATCTTTTATTACTTATCGTCATCTTTCATTACTAGGTTATATAAAGTAATGTAAAGGCTTTTTAAATTTGGATATGTGACTAGCCCTTGAAATCATTTTAATAATATATTAAAATGTAATCCATAACATAATTGCTACTTATAGTGAAAAGGTGTGTAGTTTCTACCCATCTATTTCACGGCTGTTATATAGGGATCACTAGAATAGAGTATTGTTACAAAAGGGGTGCAGTAAGCAGCTTACAACAGCTTCTCTGCATAGCTAATGTAGGTTGGGGTAGCAAACGGAATAGTAAGAGTAATTTTAAAAGGGTCAGTCCTCACAATGCTGATATTTCATGTACTTTAGCCATAAACTCTTCCACTGGCTATTTACAACTCTGCTTACTTCTTTTCTTGTAAATTGTGGTATTATACAAGTTCACCACCAAGTATTGTTTTCAATTTGTCAATTGCTAAAAAAAAAAAAAAAAAAAAAAAATGAAATTCAAAGTTTTAAATACAACAAGAGAAATAAGGATATTCATCCTAATATCTTGATTTTTATTATTTATTATGCATCATAAATTGTGTATTATATTGTAATATATATTTTTTATACATATTTATCATACAGTATTGTATACAGTGGTATTATATTTTCTCTCTCTCTCTCATATACATATATATATATATATATATATATATATATATATATATATATATATATATATATATATATATATATATATATATATATATATATATATATATATATATATATATATATATACACACACATACACATTACACAAGTTTGTGAAATGCATTTTAAAACATGACTGTACAAGGATTTGGCTTGCTTTTAGCAATAATAATTTTCTTTGCCATACACATCACCTTTTTTAATGATAAGCTGCTGTATCAGTTTATTGTCTACAGTATATACATACCATGGCTTTGTATTTTTACTGTTTTAAAGCACCTTCCTGATGAAGTATCCAGTGTAAGTTGCAAAACACGCTGACAGTGTTATATGTATATCCAATAAAGAGCCCATTTTACCACACAAGTTATATTAAGTATCTCCTCTTTTATGGGTGCCTATTTTTGGGGCCTAATTCCTTAACCACATCCTAATATCTTCTTAAACTGATTGTTTTATTGATTTTATTACATTTCTTAGAGAATAAATACATTTTCCATCACATCCCATCCCACAGAGGCAACAGGAAGTGAGAGGAAATCTCTCTAATGTGGGGAGAATTTACCTTTTATACAGTTGTTGCTGAAACAGGTAACCCCATTGAAAAATCTTTTCTTCACTTACTGTTGCAGTGACAACTGTAATATTCATAAAACAAATAGAGAGTAGAAATATCCTTAGTGGCAACACAGGAGAAGCTTTTTTTTAATGATAAAAAACAGAAGTCTTGGTGTTGGCCTAAGTCTTTTCTCACTGCTATAATTAAAAATGAAATATAATTTGTAGGTGGATCATTTTAAGCTGGAGGTACATTAGTTCATCAAGTATGACATTTTTGCATGTGTACATTTGTTCATGAATCTATCATATAAAAAAATAATAAAAATTTGTCTATTCATTTATCAGAAGTTTTTTTTTTTTTTTTTAGGGCTCAACTCAAATTTTTATATGCTCTTTACGCCCTTCACATGGATATTGCTGCAAGTAGCAAAGATCCCCATAACTACCAGCAGCCACCCAATCATCTTGAGTGGTCATGGGGCCACTCAGCAGATGATGAAGCTGCCACTGATGATGAACAAGAAGATCTGCCTTTTGATGGGATTCTTGAATGTTATCTAGTTCCAAGCTTAAATTGTGATCTACAAAACAATTCTGTTCTTCCTTCTGATTATCCTCAAGAATTGAATAAAAGCCTGGAAGAAGGCCTGCCTGTTAATATTAGCATAGCATCTGCTACCACAAGTGATGAAACTGTTTATTCTTTGGACAGTAACAGTGAATTTAGTTTGTCTGAGACTATAGCTAAACTAAGTGAGGCCAAAGAAGTCACTGAACACAGCAGTGATATCTTAGTCTCCATTCCTACAATAATACCAGATGTTCTCCTACGCCATTTTAATGAGGAGAGTCTGCTAAATCCATATGAGTTCATTGACTATGAGACAATACCAGAAATATCAATTGCTGAGAGCAGCGATGAAACCGTTATTAGCAGAAAAAGTTGTACTAAGCATAGCCAGTATGGTGTCCTTAATGATGAAGATTTCAGAATGGAAAGTTTCAAAATAGGTCAAAATGAAAACACTGGTGACCAAGAAGACATTCTTATTAATAAAGTGAATTCTGATACTGATGAAACATCGCATAAAGAGAATGTATCTGAATTTGATCAGAGAGGCAAAGAACTGAATGAATTACCAACTAACAATATGGACAAGGAAGTCCAACATCCTAAACAAGACCAAGAAAGAAGACTTTCTTCTAGTGAAATAAAGTATGGTCAAGGACAGGTTCATTATAAGCTCCCTGATTTCTCTAAAGTACCACCAAAAGTAAAAATACCTAAGGGTGATACTGGTAATGCTAAGCCAATTTCTTTAATAAAGAGAGCTACATCCTCTTCCAATTTATCAGGTCAATATTTTGTTATTCAAGATATACTGGATTCAATGCAACCATTTACAGAACATGGGTTGATGGAGGATAGTTCCATATGTTCTGACCATCTACATGTACAGGTAAATATTATATTTGTTATATTGTTCATTAAAATATTATAGAAACAACAAAAAGTGATGGCAGAAAAAGACCGAGTAGTCCATCGAGTCTGCCTGTATTTTTTTTTCTTATTCATGTTTTGTATTTTTTTGTTTTTTTCCCATTAGGTTTTTTTTGGGTATCTTTTTTTGTATGAGTATAGATCTATGTTTGTCCCAAGCATGATTGAAGCCATTTATTGAAAGAGGAATAAAATAGAAGTGGGACTTTATATGAGCCGTGACCATCCAGTACACAGGACTCCATCCCTAATTATTACATGTCAAAAGGAGGAGGTTTGGGACTTTATATGAAACAAGACACTTGGGTAGATTAAATCAATCAATATAGTAAAAAATATTATTTTAATGGCAGCGTGGAAGGAGACAGTACAGTGGATAACATTAATGGTATAACAATACATGATAAGTACAATAAAAAGGCATGATAAAATCATAACACAATAAAATTCATAGTACAGTAGCATAGTTGCATATATTTTTGATAATGAACCATCAGTACACTCCAACGTAACTATGTACAGGTTATGTGTTGAAATATCTTGAAAAAGGTCAACTTTGTGTTAATAAAAGCTTTTTCATTTTTCCCCCACATTTTTCAAAAACTTGTGGAAAAAAATTACATGTTTAAAAGACTCATTATGCATCATAGAATATAGATTGGGGTGTTTGCCTTCCAAAATGGGGTAATTATGTGGGCGTTTCCATTGTCCTGGTACTCTAGGGCCTTCAAAAGTGTAATAGGTAGTCGACAAGTTACAGTGTCATTAGTGCCATAGTGTCATCGTGCCATCAGCATCACCCTGCCTCAGTGTCATCAGTGCAATCAGTGTCACAGTGCAACGGTGTCATCAGTGTCACATTGTCCATCAGTGTCATAGTGTCACCGTGTCATCAGTGTCACCGTGCCTCAGTGTCACCATGCCTCAGTGTCATCAGTGTCACCGTGCCTCAGTGTCACAGTGCCATCGGTGTCATCGTGCCTCAGTGCCATCAGTGTCACCATGCGTCAGTTTAATCAGTGCCACAGTGTCATCAGTGTCACAGTGCCATCAGTGCCACAGTGTCATCAGTGCCATCAGTGTCACAGTGTCCATCAGTGCCAGTGTCACCGTGCCTCAGTGTCACAGTGCCCATAGTGTCATCAGAGTCACCATGCCATCAGTGTCATCGTGCCTCAGTGCCATCAGTGTCACCATGGCTCAGTGTCATCAGTGCCACCAGTGTCACAGTGTGCATCAGTGCCATGGTGTCACCGTGCCATCAGTGTCACCATGCCTCAGTATCATCAGTATCACCATGCATCAGCGTCACAGTGCCATAGTGTCATCAGTGTCACAGGGACCATAATGTCATCAGAGTCATAGTACCATCAGTGTCACATTGCTATTGGTGTCTCACAGTGCCGCATATCAGTGCTGCCAGTGCCATCAGTGTCACAGTGCCAGAATTTATTTTGGGCTGAAATTTTGGCTATGTACATGCTGTGTTGAAATATCTTGAAAAAGGTCAACTTTGTGTAAAAAAAGCGTTTTCATTTTTTCCCCACATTCTCCAAAAACTTGTGGAAAAAAAGTACATATTTAAAAGACTCATTATGCATCATAGAATATACATTGGGGTGTTTGCTTTCCAGAATGGGGTAATTATGTGGGCATTTCCATTGTCCTGGTGCTACAGTGCCTTCATAAGTGTAATAGGTAGTCGACAAGTTATATGTGTAATTTATGCTCCTAGAACACCTGACAGTGATCCCTGCATGTTGGGCCTCTCTATGTGGCCAGACTGTGAAAATGTCTCACACATGTGGTATGGCAGGTAGGCGCTAGAATAAGATTTTTCTGGGTTTAAAGATATCAGTGTAGGCAAATTTAGACAGGCCTGTGCTTTAGTTTAGGCCTGTTTGTTTTGATTTAAAATTGGGAGTGTTTAGTGTAGTGGTGGGTGTGACCACCTGTGCTCTGGCTCAGAGGTGCCTCCCCTGCTTTCAGGAAGATTGTTTTGGAACAGTGGTTGGATCTGAAGTTTGAGTGGCAGGCAACTCATGTGAGGAGCTCTGGCTAATTCCCATTCAGTATAGCCAGGGGGCAGACCTCCCATTTAAGCTGGGGTCACTTGCTGCCCGGGAGTTCTGACGGAGCAGGAAAAAGAAGAATGGAGTTTTAGGTAGCTGCCGCAGGGCGTTCCCACGTGGCGGGCGCGCCGAGCAGGGAGGAGGGCAGGAGGAGCCGCTAGGATGGATTCCTGAATAAAGACCTTGTACCATGGAGTTAGTGTCAAGCTGCTGTGACCGGGGAACACAGGACTTGAGCTTTGGAGAAGGTCAGTGTGGAAGAAGCTAAAGGAGGATTGTTGAGAGTAGTGCAGAATGCTGTGGCCGGGGAATGCAGCGTTTGCAGTTATGGACTGGCTTTTTTTTGTAATCAAAATTTTTATTTCCATTTTATAAATACAATAACAATTCATACATCATTACAAAACCCCCTATTCACCAAACCCAAAAACATAATACGTTACATCCCTCCACAACCGCATTCACCTAAACCACGCCCACTTGTCCCTTCCCCAATTCCCCCTCCCCCCTCCATTTCGGAACCATCTAGGAGTCTATCCGTTACTCCTTACCAACCCCCTGTGTAAATGTATAAAAAAAAAAAAAAAAAAAAGGGGGAGTGTGCATGTGTTTATCAGTTAATTATTAATTAGTGTAAGAGGCCCTTATTGGCCAAACTATCCTAGAGAGTGTTATTACCAATTACCCATCGTGTAATATAGAGATTTAATAGCCTATTTCTCCCAGCTAACACCGTGAAAAAAAAAAAAAAAGGAAAACCCCCCCAAAAGAGTGTTCATGTGTTTATCAATTAACATTAATTAGTGTAAAAAGCCCTTATTGGCCAAACTATCCAAAAAAGTGTAGTTACCAATTACCCATCGTGTACTATAAGCAATTTCATAGCCTGTTTCCTCCCAGCTTACACTGTGAGAAAAAAAAAAGGGGGGGAGGGGAGGAGCCAAGGATACCCCAATCTGTACTTACTTTATGGAGAGGGTGGGGGAAAAGAAAAAGGAGAGACAAAAAAAAAAAAAAACAGGAAAAACCCCCAACACTGATAGGTCAGCGTATTGACATCAAAGCCTCGTACCCAGGTCAATACTATTATTATGCAAGTTCACAAAGACTGTACCACCACCTCTCTCTCTCTTTCGGCGTTCTCTCTCTCTTTCTCCATCTCCACAACACATTGTTTCCAGCCTGCCCAGGTCAAATTTCCCCTGTTGGCCCTTTATTACATGAACCCATCTTTCTGCTTCCATTATTAAATTGACTTAATTTCTCCACCCTAATATTGTGGGACCCTGGGTTTGCTTCCAGATTTTCGGTATGATTTTTTTCGCTGCATTTAATAAGTGCGGTGTTATACTATCCCGGTACTTTTTGTTGGATCCCGGCATCCCATGGAATAAATAATGTAATGGTTTGAATTCCAGGGACCCCACGGTCAATTTCTCGATCCATGGGGACACTGACTCCCAAAATGGTCTAATTACTGGGCATGTCCACCACAGATGGAGAAATGTACCCTTCTGACCACATCCTCTCCAGCACCTATCGCTTATGGTTGGAAACATTTGTGCTAGTTTAACTGGGGTCCTATACCATCTTGATAAAAACTTATATGCCATCTCTTGCACCTTTGAGCTTATAGATGGAGTACGTTAATACAATCATCTTTTTAATTTGAGTATTCGTCAGTACCTGGTCCAATTCCCTCTCCCATTCCCTTACAAAGTATGGGGTTGTCCCATCCTGCCCGCTAAGGATCACTCTATACATTTGCGACAATACATGCCTGGAATCCGACCTTTGCACACATTGCTTTTCAAACATAGTGAGTGAGTTCATAGGTCTTATTGACAACTTACTTTTATTGAGAAAACTCGCTATTTGGTGGTACTTCCACTCCACCAGATGTACTGTCCCAAGTCTGGACACCACCTCTGTCAGAGATAATAGGGTTCCGCTCGGGGCAAACCTGCCACAAGTGGAGTCCCCATCCCGACCCCAAGCTCCCAGATACCCCATCTCCTCCCCCGGGGGGAACCAAAGGATTTCCTCCAGAGGAGCCAGAGGGGATATCCAAGGGGCATATTTGCCACTCCTATTCAACTTATCCCAGACTTCAAGCGTGTTCTGGGTTAACGGGGACATCCACTGAGACAGCCCTCTTGACGAGCTTTGGATCCAAGGTGCTCCTGCAAGATTCCTCCCTGCCATAGACTTTTCTACTTGAACCCATAGTTTTTTATGTGTGTCGTGGCACCAGTTCAGAATCCGGACTAAGGTCATGGCCTTATAGTATAAAGCTATATCAGGTAATCCCAGGCCCCCCTCGGCCTTATTTCTTCGCAGGATGTCATAGGCCAATCTAGGTCTTTTATCGTTCCATACAAAGGCCACGAACATCCTGCGCATCTGTCTGAAAAAGGACTCCGGTACCTTAATTGTTACCGTATACAGTGTGTAAATTAATCTAGGAAGTATACTCATTTTTATGGCGTTAATTCTCCCGAACCAAGTTAGATATTGGCCCTTCCATGTTTTTAAGTCTTCTGCTATCTCCGTCAGTAATGCGCCATAATTAAGTTCGTATAACAACTTCAGATCTACGCTAATGTGTACCCCCAAATACACCAGAAACTCTCTCTCCCAGACAAATGGATATGTATGTCGCAGCATCCTTTCCAGTGCTATTGGGACATGGCTAGGAAGGATAATCAACTTCTCAAAATTAATTTTAAAATTAGATAAAGTGCCACATTTTTGTACCTCCACCATAAGTGCAGCTAGGGATGACTGTGGAGCAGAGAGGAAAAAGAGAAGGTCATCTGCATAGGCTGCTACCTTGTGTTCCACCTGTCCTATACATGTCCCAATTATCTCTCTGTTATTTCTGATTTTACTTAAAAAAGGCTCCAGTGTTATCGCAAATATTAAAGGTGATAATGGACACCCTTGCCTCGAGCCGTTTCGTATATTGAAGCAGTCTGACAGTGTACCATTTACCTTAATCCTTGCTCTTGGTTCCGTATACATAGACATTATCCACCCCATCATTCGCTCCCCCAGGCCTATCCCCCTCAATAATTCTCTCATAAAAGCCCCAATTCACCCTGTCAAACGCCTTTTCGGAATCCATTGACAGTATGATCCTTGGGGCTCTATCTGGGCCTGACTGCATCCAATGAAGAATATGACGCGCCCGGATAGTATTGTCCCTAGCCTCACGCCCTTCCATAAACCCCGTCTGGTCCAAATGCACCAATTCCCCAATGTGCCCTTGAAGCCTCAAGGCCAGGATCTTTGCTAATAATTTGGTATCCAAGTTAAGTAGGGAGATAGGCCTGTAGTTTGCGCAGCTTTGGGGATCTCTCCCCCCTTTTGGCAATACCGTTTTATACGCCAGAAGGGCTTCTGATGGCAGTGGATTAGAAGCAATAATTGACTTGAAATAGTTACAAAGTGGTTCTACTAATAAGGGAAGGAATTTTTTGTAATATAAGCTCGTCAGCCTGTCCAGCTATGGGCTCTTCCCTAATGGCAATGTTGCTATCACCCTACTCAACTCCTCTACCGTGATTGGACGCTCCGTTTCATCTATAATTGTTTTGGATAGCCTGGGCATTGATACTTCGTTTATGTAATCCCATATCTCTTTCCTGCCATGACTCTCACTATCCCCTACCGCCGGGGTGTCTACTTTGGGAATATTGTATAGCGCTTCGTAAAATTTACCAAATTCTGCGGCTAAGGCTTTCGTTCCCACTACCTTCTTACCTCTGACTAATAAACTATGAACATGTCTGGAGTCCTGTTGTTTTTTAAGTTGTTTAGCCAGTAACCGTCCACACTTATTCCCCTGTTCATACGCCCTGTTTGCGAAGAACCTAGGTTTTATTTTTAACTTTTTGTTCTAGGCACTGTGAGAGTTCTGCTCGCAAACCCTCCATCGCCTATTGTCTGCGGGGTCGAGATTCCCCTTATGTTTCACCTCCAATACATTAATTTTATCTAATAGTTCTTTTATCTCTTTTTTTCCTTCTTTCTTTATATGTGAACCATAAGCTATCAATTCCCCTCTTATGACTGTTTTATGAGCCTCCCACATCACTTGATCTGACACTTCCCCTATCTTATTTATTTCAAAATACTCTTTTATTTTTATACCCAATTTCTCCACTATTTCTTCCTTATCCAGTAATGATTCATTCAAGTGCCATGTTCGCTCTAAATGACCCATCTGAATTAAATAGAAAATCAGGGTTATTGGGGCATGGTCTGACGTAGTTATGGGTCCAATTGTGCTCGAGAGGACATTTTCCAAATAAAATTGATTCACCAAGAAAAGGTCCAACCGCGAGTACATATCGTGTGTTTTAGAATAATAACTAAAGTCCTTAATTCCTACATGCGACACCCGCCAACAGTCCACAAGGTGTTGAGAGCGTATAAGTTGCTTAACCTGTTTTAAGGCTCTGAATGACATGGCGGTTCTGCCTGTTGATGTATCCATATTTGGATCCAGCACCAGGTTAAAATCCCCGCCCACCATCAGACATCCCTCTCTAAATGTTTCCAATTTCCTGAATGTTTTAACAAAGAAATTAGCTGACCCTTCATTTGGTGCATATATCGTTGCAAACGTATATCGTACGCCATGCAGTGTGCCCTTCACAAATAAAAAACGCCCCTCTGGGTCACTCTGCAGGGTCTCCATTTTCCATGGGCATGACTTCTTAAAGGCAATTGTGACCCCTCTAGCCCTTGCGATTGGAAACCCTGCATGGTACCATTGGTTCATTATGTTCTGAGGTAGACTAGGAATGGAGCTACCCCTAAAGTGTGTCTCTTGTAAAAAGACTACCTCAGCTCCATAATGTTGCAATTCAACTCAAAGGTGCCCTCTCTTATTCGGTGAGCTCAACTCCCTTACGTTATATGATATAATTTTCAACGTGGCAACCATTCTTTAGATTACCCTTATAGGCTCCCGGTACCCGCCCCTTGATACTTTCCCCATGACCTTGCTCTCTCTGGTTTCTTCACCGCTGACCCTACCTACCCACATACCCCTAAAACACCCAACATTAAAACCCAAAATAAAAAAAACTCTCCACATGTACCATACCAAAAATCTTACATACTCCTCTTCCACACCAAAAAACTCCCCCTGGAGTATAATTACTAACTGGGGAGGGGGCCTGTGCAAATATACACCCCATATGTACAGGTCACCTAGTTAATCCCTTCACTCGGGATTGACCTACTGACCACAAAATAGTCCCCATTCCCAACCGTGCCCCTTCATTCCTCCCCTCCTCCCGGGCATTATTTGCAAGTCCCTTCCTTGGTGGGAAAAAAAAAAAAGAAAAAGGAACACCCTCACAACTTCATTTCTTTTGATTCTACAAGGATCCCCCACTACTCAGTCCTTTTATCCACTATCTAAGTCCTCTTTGGGCCATGCCCTTGTTGGCCTTTTGCCGTGACTTCTTGCCACCGCTCGGGCCGCTGTAGGGGGGGGTCCTAAAAAATGTATTCTCCAATTTACAAAGTCCACCATAGGAAGATCCAATCTTTGCACAAAAGATTCTAGATCGTCTTTAGTTCGCAGTGTTGCTGTTCTCCCATTCCTGGAGGCTGTCAAACTAAATGGGTATCCCCAACAATATTTGATCTCTGCCGCACGTAGGGCTTCTAACAGGGGTCGAACTGATCGATGCTGATACAAAGTCCGCCGTGATATGTCTGGGTATAATGCTATATTTGACCCATCAAACAGAATTGTGGGCTTACTACGGGCCATCCTCATTATGTTCTCTTTTACTCTGTATTTATGCACTTTGCAGATGACATCTCTTGTTATATCAGCTTTGTTACTAGGTTACGATATTTAACCAATTCCGACATTGGGATTGATTCAGGCAGTCCTTTTATACAAACATTCTGTCTTCTGTCCCTGTTCTCATAATCGTCCAGTTGGTCCCTGTACGCATTTAATACATCTTCATGCTTTTTAATAGTGTCTTGAACGTCCGCCACAGCATGTACTATGGCCTCTTGTTCACTTTCCACTTTCTCCATTCTATGCCCCAGGGCCCTGATATCTTCCTTCAAACTTTCCACTGCTTGTAAACATGACTGTTCCACCGCGCTGATTAATTGCTGCATGTCATTTTTTGTGGGGAGGACCCTCAATAGTTCCCAGATGTCCTTTTCCAAGTTTCCATCCTGTTCATTCAGTCCCTGAGACCTTTTTTCCCCATATTGGGGATTCAGCTGATTAAACAGTAATGCCTGGTTATACTCAGGCAGACGCTGTCTGGGGTCTACTTCTGCCAATGTTTGGGAGCTCTGTACCGCAGCTGAACCTGTGTTAGGAGCCGGGTCTTCTCCTCTTACCCTGGATACAGTCTCTATACACTGTAGGGCCTCTAGTGTCCCCCCATTAGCCACCACATGTTCCAATACGTTTTTATATTGTGCAAATGAGTCCTGTTTCTCTGTATCTGCTAATGGGGTTCCTGCTCCGGGACTTATGCGACCCTGTTTCCCGGCCCCCGCTTCCTCTCTCATATTCCTGGGGCTCCCTCTACCGCCCGGAAAACTTTCTTCCAGGGCTTTCCTCCCCCTTCCTGCAGCCGGGGATCTCCTACCGTATAATGCGAGGCCGTCTCCTGCTGCCGGGATGTCCAGCTTCTTACTCGAGATCCCGCGCTCTATTCTCTCCATGCCGCCAGTGGTATTGGAGCCGCTGCGTTTCTTTGTGTCCTGTCTCCCTGCCTGTCGTCCCTCTCCACAGTCGGAGGCACGGGGGGACAAGTAGGCTCGGATGCCATCCATCGAGCTTCGGCCCCTTCCCGCCAGCTGCAGAGCAGCTTGTCTGCGGGTTGTCATGCCTCCGATAGTCGGCGGCTCAGCTAAGCTCAGCTGATTGCGGCGTCAGCCCGGGAACACAGAGGGGGGGGGGCGTCACGCTCACTCACACACGCTCACTCATCAGCTGCTCAATAGTTCGCTTATTACCATGTGTAAGGCCATAGGGGAAAGGTACCGTGTATCCCTGGCCTGGTAAAGCACTCTGGTAATACCATCCAAAAGACTGTGTAGCTACCAAATTCACTGAGCCGCCGGGGAGAGGTGTTGTATGCTTCTGGCTTATTGATTTGCTGAAGCAACACCGTTCAAGAGACTTTATTACAGTAACAAGGTACAGCCAGCATAACTGGGGTTATTCAAAGTGATCCCTTTTTGTCTTAGTGGAAGTGATGAGACAGGAATCTAACAATTTTGCAGTAAAGGATTTGTACAAGAGGAGATCAAAGTAGTGATTCTCTGCAGGAGTCAGTGCAGAGGAGGAAGAGGAGCAATAGTCTGCAGTGGAAATATGCAGGAGAACAGACTGTGAATGTTAGATGTGCATCATTTTCAGGGCTAAAGCTGCTAATCAATGTTCTACAAATGTGATGACAATTCAATAAGTGCTATGGGCATCCCATATCTTCCTTTACCCCCACCAAGTTGTATCCCGCAATAAACGCAACAAAACTACGCAAATTACTGCTCATTGTCTCAGAGGTGATAGATGAGGGTCTGGCAGCAGGGTGATTTGTTGGACGTTAGTAACTAGTGGTAACCAACCGCTACACCTATAAAACCGAACAAATATTAATTACAAAGGTTGTGTGGCTGATTAAGGTGGTAATTAAACTCACTTGGTGTCTTATCTGAATTAAATTAGCCTCAGAACCTGTGTAATTAATATGTGTTCGGGTTTAAAGGGATGAGGTGGCAACCCTAAGTAGCAGAATGTGTTTTGGGGTGTATTTGCAAGTATGCATATGCCCTGTGAGAGAAATAACCTGTTAATATGACAATTTAAAACAAAAACAAAAAAAGGTCATTTTGCAAAGAATTGTGGGGAAAAAAACAACAACTTCAAAAAAAACTCACTATGCCTCTTATTAAATAGCTTGGAATGTCTACTTTCCAAAAAGGGGTAATTTGGGGGGTATTTGTACTTTCCTGGCATGTTAGTGTCTCAAGAAATGAGACTCTCAGTACATCAGGTGTGATCAATTTTCAATGATTGGCACCACAGCTTGTAGATTCTTATGCCGCGTACACACGGCCGGACTTCACTACAGAAAAAGTCAGATGGGAGCTTTCGGTCGAACATTCCGACCGTGTCTATGCCCCATCTGACTTTTTCTGTTGGCATTTCCGACGGACTCAGATATAGAACATGTTCTAAATCTCTTAGTCGGAAATGCTGATGGAGTTTAGACCGTTCGCAAGTCCTGCCGTGTGTACGTGGCAAGTTTCACAAAGACCAAAAAAAAATACACTGGTTTGGGTTATTTTTACCAAATATCAGCAGCTAGCAGTATACATTTTGGCCAAAATTTCTGAAGAAAAATTACTAATTTGCTAAATTGTATAACAGAAACAAAGAAAAATGTTTTTTTTTTACAACATTTTCATTTTTTTTTTTTTTATTTATAGCACAAAAAATAAAAACCCAGTAGTGATTAAATACCACCAAAAGAAAGCTCTGTTTGTGTGAAAAAAAGGATGCAAATTACATATGGGTATAGAGTTGTATGACTGAGTAATTGCCATTCAAATGTGAGAGTAGCTGAAAATTGGTCTGGACAGGAGGGGGATATAAGTGCCCAGTAGGCAAGTGGTTAAAAGAAATGGAAGTATTAAATCATCTGCAGGGAGTACTGCTTTGTTGCCCACAGCTGACATTAGTTTCTCCAATGGTACTTCAGAACAATTATCAAAATCATTATTATTTGACATCTCTGTAAATTGCCTGCAGAGGAACATATTTACTCAAACACTCTGGCCATATTTACATGTGTGGCCTGTTTAGTATTCTGAGCAGCTTTAGGTTGTTTTCTGGAAATCTCCAAATTTTTCTCACTGGGTCTTTTGGCTGCCTATCCAGGCAGAGCTGTATTGTGAGGATGAGGTTTCAGCTAAGCCCCTAACCTTTCTGCTGCTCCTTTCCCTTCCAAATTCGCTGTACTCTCATTAAGGTGCAGGCTCAAGGGGATTGCCAGGCAGGCCATAGGCTGTCCTCTCTTCCTGCCGCCCTGTGCTCAGGCCTAGCGTGCCAGCCTTCTGCAACTTTCATGTGAGCTTCAGTGGCAGCTTCTTGGATCCTGTTCTGCCGTTGGGGCTGACAGTGGAGGAAAAGTAGCTGCCTGAAGATACAGGAACCCAAAGCCAAGGCAAAACAAACCCTAGATGTCACAGGCACAAGGTATGACAGCAGCTTATCTGAATGGGTCTCCCACCTACTTCTTTTTAACTTCTTTTGGGGAAGCTCAGGAAAGCATGTCCGGGCAAGGATAGGGCAGTACTGCCTCACAGGATGGCGGAGACTGTGCTACACAAGAGAATAGGACCCAGAACAGTCAGTGTTCAGGGGAATGCTGACATCCATCACTCCCCAGCTGTCATATCCCATACTGATATCAATCCCTCTCATGTCCCTGCTGCCACACATCCCTTCCTTAGCCACCTTACTCCTTATCACAGACATTCCTGCTCAGAAGTCTTCTCCCCAACCATGCTGGCACACATCCCTTCCTGGCCACCTCATGACCCTGCTGATGAACATCTTCCTTGGCCAACCCATAGAGAGGCTTCCCAACCTGCCGTATCTCCCATCCCCCATCACACACCCCATTCACTAATAGAATATCGAAGAAATCCCACAGGAAAGATAATAACACGCCTGAATGAAAAAAGTACAGAAACTCTTCAAAGTGGTGTTCCGGCCGAAATTATACTTTTTAAATAAAAATACCCCTATAATACACAAGCTTAATGTATTCTATTAAAGTTAGTCTGTAAACTAAGGTCTATTTTGTTAGTTTATAGCAGTAGTTTGTTATTTTATAAACTTACAGCAGGCCGTGGCCATCTTAAGTGTGGGCATCTGAAGCCAGACTGTATTTCTTCCTGGATCTCATCCTTGCAGATCTCGCACATGCTCAGTGCAGCACAAGCAGTGTAATAGGTTTCAGGTCAGGTTTCCATAGCAACGGAAGTGTCAGAGGAAGTTGCCGCCCCTTCCCAGAAGGCATTGAAAACAGGAAATGATGCGATGGGCCGCGGGAGGAGGAAGTGAAAAATGAATACAGCAGATATACAGTAAGTGCTGAGAAAAAAAATTAAAAAAATATCCAATTCGTTTACAGTGCACAGTTTAGTGAGGGATGCTGAAGAGTTGTAAAAGTGGGTGGAACTCCACTTTAAGTGAGCCTACACATTCAAGCTGTGCATATTCTTAAAAAGCAATGTAAGAGCTATAAAGCAAGCCCTCTGACTTCTGTACCTAAATAGACATTGGAACAACTTTTATCCTCAAATATTGTAGCACTGAAGTTGTTTAAGTCCCTCTTATACCAGCTGAGCTCACCATGCTCCCCTTTTCAGAGCACTTGCTCTATGTTTTCATCAGAGATTACAAAGATGGGCATCCTCTTGCCTTAGGAATGGCATGGTCAAGTGAATGCCATCCTTTCCAGAGAAAACTACTTTTCAACATTGACTGTGCCTTCAAAGATTTGAAGAACTTTGAGACTGATGGTTATCCACTCCAGGTCTAGCCCCTCTGTCAATGGTAATACATTGCATGAACAATTTCATGACACAAATTCATGTGCCCCAACTACACTGCATGATTATGTTTCCGAGGTGAATATACTTACTTTGTCTATGTCAAGTAGAGGGAAAGAAGTTACCTGGGCAATAAAGAATTCCTTGTATTAAATGTGAAAACTGTGCGCTTTCATTTGTTTTGCTTGGTTATGTTTTGTATGAAGTGAAGTACAGAGTAGCCACTCAAGTCCCTTACAGAAACACCTTTAGGCTTTGATGCGAGTTACACAGGCATTCCCTGAAATCGCGTCAAAGTTGGGGTAGTGTGAAAGGGGCCTTAAGCAACATTATAAATTGATTCATTGTGGGCTGTATCATTTCTTTCTAATTTGTTGATACCTCTGTACTTGAGCAATAATCCATTTTGGATGTTTACCGAGATTATATATTTGACCCTACCCACCTTTGCTTTGTACTTATGACACAGAGACCACAAATATTGTACTGTAGCTTTAATTGTATGTGTATGTTAGGTTTGAAAAATACAATAAAAATTTGTTTGCAAAAAAAAAAAAAAAAAGATTACAAAGGCTGGAAGGCTACTGAGTCACTTCTAGGAGGGGGAGCAGAATGAGATGCTTTTCAGAAAACATTTCCTTTAATGGAAAACCTCCTCCCATCTGAATGAAATTTGTAACATAAAGAGTGGTAGTATATAGCAGGCACCATGAATTGCTAGCTTCAATCTTTACTTCACTTCCCTGCCACCCTACCCACCTTGGGAGTCCCTTAAAAACGTTGTACTCCTGGTATGCAGGACACTTGACCACTCTCCTTGTTTCTCACAAGGCAGTACTAAATTCCTAAACAGAAAATCTCCAGGCCAGAGTCAGGGCACAGAAGGAGGGGGTTATGCCAAGCCTCCCAAAGCGTCTACAGGATTTGCGTTAGCTTGATGGTGGATTAGCATAACTAAGAAACATGGGAAAGGCAAAAGCAGCCACCTGAAGGTTGATATACTGTTTGCTTTTTTGGTTTAATATTCTTACTCTTTTTCATTTTCCCACAAGGTTCCACAGATTTTACAAAATGCTAATGATTCCAAAGACCAAATCAACTGTGTAGTGACAACAACTACTGATTTTCATCAGAGTCCTAA
This sequence comes from Aquarana catesbeiana, assembly GCF_042186555.1. NCBI lineage: Eukaryota > Metazoa > Chordata > Amphibia > Anura > Ranidae > Aquarana > Aquarana catesbeiana. The sequence continues at coordinate 193,452,565 of NC_133330.1, read as the reverse complement.
AATTACAGATAAACAAACTGAAGACTCACTAACTGGAATACAAGGAGGTATAAAATAATAATATTTCTTAGTTATTGGTAACATCATTTCAAGTTGTGCCAGCTTGGAAATCTGAAATATATCCTTACTATATAAAAAAAAATACTAGAAAAACAGACTATGAGAACTAGGCCAGTCAGATATTATGCACTGTCCTTTGCAAAGTTTTAGAACAGAGCCTTTCATTCGACAATGCAACAAAAGTCTTGCTCATTCTTCTTATAACACATGCTGCCAATGTGTACATCAAGCAAAATAGTGCCCAACACATCAAGTTATGATTTGTCATTGTCAGATGTCAAGTTGAAGCTAAGCAAAATGCAGGGCACACACTTTTTCAAGTGCTGCTTCACTCAGAAGTTTAAGAGAAGGTGGCTGCTGCTCAACCATCGCATCATTTAAATCAGATGGGCATGCTATATGTATGCCTACTATGTATGATTTATCTACAGAAAAACTTGATTAAACAGACTTTACTGGTAAATATGAGAAGACACGTAAGAAATGACTTTAAAAGCTTGTATGTATTGCGTTACAAACAAAAGATTAAAATCAAAGAATTTTAGCGTGGTTCAACCTGAATCTCTCAATCAATGTCACAATACAACATTTTCAATGTATGCACTAATCACATAACTTATAGTCATGCAAGATATGCTATGGAACAAGATGTATATTTTACATTAGGCAATGATGTGTCTTTTTGCCTAGCCAGGTTCAACTCTCTCGCTGGATCCCAATATGAACCAGGTGTCCATGTACCAGAGTAACCAGCACTGGACTTCCACTGACCCCCGACCCTGAAGGAATTGCCCAATGGGAGATACCCTTCAATTAGAAAAATACATCTTTCAGCATAGGGGTAGCTTCAGCAAATTTGATAAGTTGTGGGCTCCCTGGTTGGACACACCCGGCCTTGCACCAACAGACCTTATTTTGAATTGTCTGCTAATTGGCAGGGCATGATAGTATCTCTGGTGGGAAGGAACCTAAGGGCAATGGAGTATATGTATTTGCTTTCCTATGTACCTGTTTGTTGGTTTCAATTTTCTCTGTTCTGTGAGGGTTGATTGTTACACTCTGTTATTTTACAGATGAAATGCATTGGTAATTCCAGAACAGTTTGTTTAACATGTTGCATATGTTGTGGATTATGTAATGCTGGCACAATCTAATTAATAAAACGGAAAATTTATATCAAATACTTACCGTAATTTTCCTTTCCTGATAGGCTCCATGGCAGCATACGTGTGGGTAGGCCCCGCCTCCATAACTACCCAATAGGACCCCTCTCCCATAAATCTTTGCTCTAGGCTGATATCCATGTTCCGTAACTAGCCTACTCCAGACATTTGGGAGGGACTCCTGCTGCCATGGAGCCTATCAGGAAAGGAAAATTACGGTAAGTATTTGATATAAATTTTCCGTTTTCCTGACAGGCTCCATGGCAGCATACGTGTGGGAAATAACTCGCCAAACACACCCGGGTGGGCAAAAATGTTTGAGCAAAGAAACCAAATTTTATTTAACATTGCCAACCGACAATACTTGTAAACCAAAATTAATGGATGACAGAGCAGCAGGTTCAACACAGTAGTGAGAGACAAATGTGTTAATAGAAGACCAAGAAGCTGCTCTACAAATGATTTCAGGTGCGACATGCTGAGAAGCTGCCCAAGAGGTCGAGATACTCCGGGTCGAATGAGCCGTTACTGCCTCTGGAGGAACCAAGCCCTTTGCCTTGTATGCCCTCTGAATGGTCTGCACAATCCAAGAAGAAATTGATCTGACCGAAGCTCGCATTCCCTTGTTTTTACCATGGAGAAGGACGAAAATAAATTCTGTTTGTCTGAACAGAGCCGTGACCTCCAGGTATTGTTTTAGAGTGTGGCCTACATCAAGTGGATGAACATCCTGATTATCTGTTGTTTTAAAAGTAGGAAGAAGTACAATCTCTTGGTTTTCATGAAAGACTGAGGTCACTTTCGGGGTGTGACCCTAACATTGGAATCAACACTGCTCTGTCTGGAAAAAAGGTCAGAAAAGGCTCTTCTGAACCTAAATTTCTAATTTCTGACATTCTTTTGGCCGAAGTCACAGCTACTAAGAAAGTGGTCTTGAGCGTGAGGTCTCTCGTGAAAAGAGGTTTGTCAGGATCTGATCCGAGATTGGAGAGAAAATCCAAGACAAGAGGGAGGTCCCATTTGGGGAACCTAGGTCTTCTTTGAGGTCTATGCCTGATGGCTCCTTTAAAGAACTGAGGGACCAAAGCATGATTTGCCCATGAAACTCCTGTGAAGGCTGAGATGGCTGACACTTGAACTCTTAGTGAGCTGACTGCTAAAGACAAGTCAAGTCCTGATTGAACAAAACTCAATATGTCTTGTACTGCTGGAGAGCTACAAGGATTCGACCTGGAAGACATATGATCAGTAAATCTAGACCATATACGCTCATATATCCTATTCGTACTATTCCTTCCGGCACTGAGAAGGGTTGAAATAGCTTCTTCAGGACAACCTAGAGCTTTGAGCCTCCCCCTCTCAAGAACCACACCCTGAGGTGAAGGCAGGATGGACACGGGTGTAACGTCGTGCCTTGAGACAGTAGATCCGGCCTGAGGTAGGGGAACTGGGTCTTGATAGCTGAGGAGTGATAACAGAGGGAACCAAGGCCTGTTGGGCCAGAAAGGAATCACTGCCATGATCTCCACCTTCTCTGTTCTGAGCCTCCGGAGAAATTGAAGAATCACCGGTACCGGCGGGAAGGCATAGGCCTTCTGAAACCTCCACTGATCCGAGAGAGCATCTATCCCATATGCTTGAGGATCTCTGAACCTCGAATAATATTTGGGCATTTTGTGATTGCATGGGGAAGCAAACAGATCAACCTCTGGAGACACTCCCAGGGTCAGAAGCCACTCGAACACCCCTCTGTGGAGAGACCACTCGTTGTTGTCAATTTGAACACGCAAAAGGAAGTCTGCCTGTACATTCTGAATCCCTGGAATGTAAACCGCAGAGATGTTGGACAAGTTCTTCTGAGCCCAGCTCATTATTGGCTCTTCTTCCTGTATCAGGAACCAACTGTGAGTTCCACCTTGCTTCTTTATGTAAGCCACCGCGGTTGTATTGTCCAACCTTAACATTACTGATGAATTCATTATTAGATGGCGAAATGACAGGAGTGCCTGAAAGGCGGCCCTCAGCTCCAGTATGTTGGAGACAATCCCTCGGGAAGGGGAATTCCATCTGCCCTGAGCCACATCTGAAAGGCAGTGAGCGCCCCATCCCCGATTGCTTGCATCCGATGTTATTGTGATCCATGAGATGGGAATGATTGAATGGTGATTGCGCAGGTTTTTCCTTGAAGCCACCCAAGGAGAGACGTTCTCATGTTTGGAGTAATGTGTATGTGCTGGATTTGGCTGGAAGAATCCCTTTGTTGAAGGAACCCTTTTTGGAAGGGCCGTGTATGCCATTGGGCCCACTTCACCATAGGAATGGTGGCTGTCATTGTGCCAATTACTTTCAGGCATTGGAGAGCAGAGAGATGAGATGACGCAAGGGCTGCGTGTATTCTGTCTCGGATCACTCCAATCTTCTCCTCTGGAAGGGAGATGGTGCCTTCCATTGTGTTGAAGTGAGCCCCTAGAAACACAAGGGATTGTGTTGGCTCTAGATGGCTCTTCTCCAGATTCAGGAGCCACCCAAATTCTTGCAGGGTGGAAATGACTAAGCTCTTGTGCTCTAAAAGTTGGTCTTTATTTTGAGCTAAGAGAAGTAAGTCGTCTAGATAGTGGTGGAGACGAACCCCTTTGACACGAAGAAGACCCACAACAGACAATAGGACCTTGGAAAAGACCCGAGGTGACGTCCTTAGACTGAAGGATAGACGCGTGAATTGCAGATGTTGACCGCCTACCGCAAAGCGTAGGAACTGTTGGAAGTCCATTTCCACTGGCACGTGAAAGTAGGCATCTTTTAGATCGATTGAAATCAACCAGTCTCCCAGATGTACAGACTGTTGAATTGTAATTAAGGATTCCATTTTGAACTTTTCCTTTCGGATAAAGGAATTGAGATGATTTAAGTCTATGACTGGTCTCCATGTACCGTTTTTCTTTTGTATCATGAACAGAGGAGAATACATGCCTTTGCCTCGTTCGTTTTCTGGAACAGGGATGGCTGCGCCTTGATCCAATAAACAATTCACGTAGATTAACAGGACCTGCTTTTTCTCTTCTGAACCTGGAAGAGATGTAGGAACAAATCTGAGTCTTGGGGTGTTGTTGAAGACCCACTTGTGACCAGAGGAGACCGTCTTGATGGTCCAGTAATCCGGATTGAGGCCACCGAGACATGCCTGATGTGGCGAAGACGAGCCCCCACCTGGCATGCCTGAGCGGGCCCAATCTCAAAAGGACTTAGTGGAGTCCTGGTTGCCAGAGGAACCACCTTTTGTAGGTTTTTTAAAAGAGGACTGCCTGGATTTCCAGGACCTTGAAAACTCCCGACCAGGCCTGTAGCTGCGTGCTTCCCTAGCGCGATCAGAATTTTGTCTTCTAGGAAAATTGTGTTTCTGATTTTGTAGGCGTCGGTCTTGAGGGAGGTAACCAGACTTACCCCCTTTGGCCTGGGTTATGGCACTATCAAGCTTGTTGCCAAATAATGAAGTTCCTTCAAAAGGAATTCGGCACCAAGCTTGTTTGGAATCCAGATCCGCCAACCATGGACGGAGCCATAAGGCACGACGTGCTGAAGCAGCTGCCAACATAACCTGGGACATCAGGCGGATGACATCAATAGAGGCCTCCCCAAGAAAAGCCAACGCCAGCCTGATCTCCTGGATAGGAGAATCTTTAGCTGTTTCAACAGAGATACCTCTTAGGAACTCATCCACATTATCAGACCAAGATTCTAAAGCTTTGGATACTGCAGCTATCGCAAGTACTGGCTTGCATGCCATTCCTGACGTCAGGTAAATCCTTTTTAGATCTGAATCAATTCGTCTTTCCAGAGGATCTTTAAAAGATAGTGTCTTCTAAGGGAAGAGTTACATATCTTGCTAGTCTCATCAGTGCTACATCCACCAAAGGAGCTGACTCAAGGTGTTTTACTTCCTCTTCCTTAAAAGGATACAGTTTCAAGACTTTTGATTGCATGGAACTCTTTTTGTCCATCTTGCTCCATTCCTCAGATATGATATTGCCCAGCTCAGAGATGAAAGGAAAATATTGTCACTCTTTATTGAGCTGCTTAAAAACAATTCCTCTGTTTTGGGGGGGAAGTAACAGGGTCTTCCCACTTCAAAGCCTCTCTTACTGCTTTCACCAAAGAAGGGACTAAAGCATATTCAAACCCCACACCAGGATCTTCCAGATCTGATTCGCTGTCTGAAATAGGAGCAGAATGGCGACTTGGCTGGGAAGACTCCCATGTCTCATGTACTAAACCTTCTCCCACTGGAGGGCATAATGGGTCTGATGGGGAATCACGGGGTTGTTGAGCCTCTCTTTCCTGTAAAGATTCTTTCACAACCCGTCTCACCATATATTCTAAACGCTGGTCTGTACCATCCCTCTCATCTGCGGCTTTAGAGAAGCAGTGATCACAGAGAGATTTGTCTACTGGAACAGGCATCCTGCACCCCCAGCATGATTTTTCTGATCTCTTGCTAGAGTGAGATGAAGGGGGGTGAGAAGGATTTTTACTGCGCTGTTCAGATCTGGAAGGAGATTTATGATGGCTAGACCTGGAGGAAGATTGCCGGTGGTGTGATTTTGATGATCCACTTCCTTTATGGGAACTATGGTGTGGATCAGACCTAGAAGGGCTGTAAGGAAAGAAGCACAGAAGAGATAGAGACAGGAATCATCTAGTGTCCTAAAATCTAACTCTCAATCCTTGTACAGGTAGAAAAGCATAACTGCAAACATACCTGCTACAAGCGGGCTGGCCACTAGGGGGCAGTGAGGAGTCCATGGTGTCAACACAATAGGAAACTGCAGAGACAGATTCACACATCAGCTGGCTGACAAAAGACCTCAACCCCCAGACAATAGAACTTGTCTTACCTTGAACCGCCAAGATATTTGCCCCGGGAAGTCGCTGTATCCCCCACGAACATTCCCGAGCTCTGTAAGCTTTTCACATTTTTAAAAGTGGCGCCCGTGACGTCATTGACGACGTCAGACGCGAGACGCTCGCGCGTATGCGCGAACCAAGCCTCGACTTCATATCGAGTCAGCGCATGCGCAGAGCACACGCCGGTTCCTGGAAGTAATGGAGAGAGCGGCTGCTGGAATGCAGAAAGCGTCAGCACCGACTAGGACACCAGTGATGAGGGAGAAACACACAGGAAAAAGGTACAAACAGTACATAAACACTGCTGCCATGTGTATACGAGTATAAAAACTTACCCCTCCACCTACGATCACCTGGTCCGAGGATACACACACACACCGGACTTGGCAGCAGATAATGGTTGCCTGGAACATTAGGCAAACAGACCGTGCGCACATAGATGAACCAACCCCAATCTTCAGCGCTACTCTGCTATACACTCCATACCCTGCTTAACAGTCAGGGCCTATCGGAGGAATAAAATTGGCACTCGGCTGATTCGATCGTAGGGAGGTTTATCTTCAGGTAGGAGAACCAACACCTGGTCCTACGGAGGAGGACAAAAAAGGAACATGGATAGCAGCCTAAAGCAAAGATTTATGGGAGAGGGGTCCTATTGGGTAGTTATGAGTTATGGAGGTGGGGCCTACCCACACGTATGCTGCCATGGAGCCTGTCAGGAAAACTTTATTTGAGAGGATCTCAAGATGAGGTCCTAAAGAAGCTATACATGAGAAACATGTTGGCCTCGTGGATCTAGCATGACTATAAGTGATTAGTGCATACATTGATTGCAACATTGATTGAGAGATTCAGGTTGAACTACACTGAAATGCTTTAATTTTTTTAGGTTTTGTAACACAATAAATGCAAGCTTTTTAAGGTTATTTCTTATGTGTCTTCCCATATATACCAGTAAAGAGTGTTTAATTAAGTTTTCCTGTAGATTTCAATGTTAGGATGTGGTACAAGTGGTGGTGGTTACCGTATATGCCATTTTTGATTTTTATAAATATTTAAATCAGAGGTTTGCTTTTAACTAAATTAAATCCACTATCCACCGTAAGTTAAACTGCAGTAATCCCCCATCCCAACTGCTTATTTTGCTCCATATGGCTTCTATGGCCTCCTCCAGGGTTTACAGCTTGTCTGATGAAGTTCCTTTCAGCACTGGCCACAAGATCTCTACTCTGAAATTATTCAAGTCAATAGGAAAATTGAAGAAGAGAACTTTGTCAGATAGGTAAACACTGGAGAAGTGTGCAGCAGTGTTATGGAAGTAAGTAAGCAGCTAAAATGTATGTGTTTGTGGGTGTGTGCGCATGTGTGTGAGTGTATGTGTGTGGAGGGGAGGGCAGGGAAGGGGTGTTGGTGTTTAGCTTGGAGGGGGTTAATTAGTGAAAGTTTAGTTGAAAGTTGACTTCTCACGACCTGCTACTTGAATGGAATCCTAGATGTATTAAACAGAAAAACAAAGAGAGAGGAGCGCCTCTAAGTTAAAGTGCTTTATTCCATGTATAAAAGAAAAAGTAGCCACTTACATGTCAGAAAAAAACGAAGCTCTACACAGGTAGAAGTCTATCGAAATGATATAGCTGTAAGTATGTAACAGAGTCCCCAAGAGTGTCTCTGATCTAACTGCAGTGACAGCGGAGGACCGAGATGGACACAGCCGATCCTGACACTTGAGAAAGAAGCGCACATGCGCATCACGGACTTTGTGCATGCTCTGAAACGCGTTGTGTTCCCCTCACCAGCTGAGGTCACACGCAGGTTCCACGAGATACTTGTTCCCCTTCCTGCAGGATTGGCTGTGTCCGTCTTGGTCCTCCGCTGTCACTGCAGTTAGATCAGAGACACTCTTGGGGACTCTGCTACATACTTACAGCTACATTATTTCGATAGACATCTACCTGTGTAGAGCTTCATTTTTTTTCTGACATGTAAGTGGCTACTTTTTCTTTTATACATGGAATAAAGCACTTTAACTCAGAGGCGCTTCTATCTCTTTGTTTTTCTCCTTGATGACTCTGAGCTGACTTCACTCCTGGGAAGAGCAGCCCTTCGTTGATAGTGCTACATCGCTTTGATTTATCCAGCAAGTCATTTACCACTACCATTTATTGGACATTTTTAATATTATGGACTTCCTTTTGTGCCTGAATATATATATATATATATATATATATATATATATATATATATATATAGTTCACTCCCCCAATTTTTTAAAGGTATTCATTGCCTGTTTGTTTGACATTACATTGGTAATTCCGAGCGCCAGTTTTTTGAGTTTTTTTTTTTTTTAAGATGTATTAAACAGGTTTCCTTTGTGCCTAGAACATGCATTATTTTTTCCCAAACGAAAACCACATCTGGGCCAGTTCACAAAAGAACGAAGTGCGAGAAAAAGGCATTGGCCTTACAATCTGTTGTAGGTGCCAATGTAATATTAACTGTACCTCAAACACAGATCACAAACACAGTGCATTTGTGGGCACCAAATAGAATGGTACTGCAGTACTATGCGATTTGGTGTGGCACATTTTTTAAAGTATTGCATGCAATACGTTTTCTTCATTCTGATGTGATTTGCAGCCTGTTAAAATGAATAGGCTGCAAAACTACACAGCAGGAGAATGTACAGGAAGCAGAAAGGAAAGTGGCACGCATTCCTGTACAATTCTGGTTTAAACTGGCGCTAACAGAATTTAATTTGTTTGAAAAAAAATTTCCATCCTGTCCCTTTTACATTTTTTTAAGAAATGCAAGGAAATGAAGTCAAATTGCTCTGCAAACCCAGTTGAAAAATCCAAACATTTTAAACAAAATTGTCATAGATCTTTTCTATTATCAGTTCAATCCTCCAATGAGCTGTATTTAAGATATCAATTTATTGCCCAATATTGATTTTACGTTGAATCAAATTTTGGTAATCAAACTCATAAGTGATAGATTGCTTCTGACAATTCCTGGTGATTATATATACAGTTTCTTGTGAATGGAAAGTTGAAATTGACTGAAAATTGCCACATGTATAGCTAGCTTGAGACTCCTGAGGCTAAAGCCAGAGAACCAGTTAATAGAATCACAATGTTTGTTGTTTGTAACTGTTAATTTGGCTCATTTAGGTTATGTAAACATAACACATTTGTATGTATCCATAACGGTTGTGATTGTAATAATAAGCTTCTATGTTGCTTTAACTTAAAAGAAAAGTATGTTTTTTTTTGGCTAATCATACTTACCTAGGTGGATGCAGCATCAGACCAATGCTGCAGCTGTCCCCCGCCGTCTCTGCACTAAGAACTGAGCCACCGAACATTGCCGATGGCTCGGTTCTCACTTCTCCCTGAGCAGGGCGATGCTTTGTTTCTCCATGTTCATTGGAGCGCTGAGCTGTGGAGGGGCGGGGAGCGGCCGTCTCAGCGGCTTGCTGAGACACTGAGACTGTCATCAGTCAAGGCAGCTGGCGGATCCAGACTTGGGAAGTCGGGATGGCACGCTGCCTCAACTGATAGCAGTGACATCAGCGGAGAGCGGCCTTAAAACCACTCTCCACTGAAAACGGGTCACAGGAGTGCAAAACGAATTGCACTCCTGTGACCCTTGGGAGAAGCCCAGCCTAAAAAGCTCAGGCTGGACTTCTCCTTTAACTTAACTATAATGTTGTCTTTTGTGCTTCAAATTGTGTTTGTCAGAGAAGAACATATACAGAAATCAAACAATTCAGCCTATGTATTTTTTATTTGCAGAAGGTGGTCTTCAGACATGTAAACCGGCATCCATAGTTGATAGACAATCACAAAACACTGAAGATTTGCAGCTCCTAACAGAAGGAGAGAGGATGTCCAGAATGCTATTGGAACAAGCCCAGCAGCTGAAAAATAAAGTAATCCCAATTTTTTTTCTATCTGTTGTTCCATGAAAACTAATGAACATACAGAGCACTTGGGTCCTTTACACTATTTGTGTTACAGTCAAGTCTGAAATTTGTTGTAAACTATATTAGTAATTCTAGCAGTCCCCTCATAGGAGTCGTAGTATTAAAAGTGGCTGTAAACTCTCTATCCTAACTTCAGGTAATTTTAATCATCATTACTATAGCTACCGATTGCTGCCTGTCTGATTTTCCTTACTTTTTTCTTCTTCTCGTGTTCTGTCCTGTAGTGTTTCATGAGATCACTAGCGTATGCGCTTACCGGCTCTCAAGTCACGGCACGCTCTGTGTGCCATTCCCACTTTAACATAATGCTGTGGCATTAGCAGAATTCCGCTCTCTGTGATATAGCTGAGAAGACACGCAAGACTTGCCAGTGAGGAATGTCACACGAGCAGTAAACCAGGGCAACCCATAGACTTGTAAGCATACGATCGCACATGCGTGAGGTTTTGACAAGGGAACCCAAGGAAGGGCGCAGGGTACTCACTAAACAATACCTAAGATAAACCCTGCCGATTCCCGGAAGTAGCAATAATTAAAAAAGATTTAAAAAAAAAGTAACAAGTATTTTTATATCCTTTAACTGGGCAATGACTGTAAATACTGTACCATGTTACATAGAATGAAACAAGCAGTTTAAAATGCAGAGTTTACTTCCTCTTTAAGGTCTTGGCCCCGCAGCCAGGCACACAATCACTTCTTTGGCTCAATGAACAGTCTAGGGGTATGCTTTTCTGATGCTTTATTGTAGAACTTGAACTAAGATAGGTTCAGGGTAACTGTGGGATATTCCAGTAACCCTTAGTAGAAATTTGATGACACTAAACTTTCCTCTCTAAAGATATGAGCAAAGTCCTTCCAAGTAAATGGTAGACTGAGCTTTGTAGTAGTAACTTAAGAATGTTAAACTCTCTCTTAGGCATCTGAGAAGAGTTCTTGCACAAGCAGTTAATGGACTGAGCTCTTCAGGACACCGGACATAATGTCCCCTTTGAACAAAACTGACTCTAGCACAAGAGGAATGGCATTAGCGCATAGTCTTAAGCATCTCTCACACCAGCCTTTACTCACTAGCGTACTTGGACAATTGGTTGCATCCTTCTAATATCTTCCAGACACTTTTTCTAGTGATACCAGACTAGATCCCAGACAAAAAGTCAGTCAGTCAGTCAGCTTCAGCAGACTTTCAGTAGAATAGGCCCTCAGCTATCCTAGCTGAGACCTCAATGAATTGTGAACACATGGCAGGCTTGCCTAGGCGCAAACAGCTCCCCCAGGCTGTGATCTTCTCCTCAGGGACAAGACTCTTCTGCTTCAAGTCTCATGGTATTTATACACACTCCTAGACACCATATGGGCACCTGTCCTAAGGGATTGGCCAGGGCCTCATAAATATTCAGCTGCTGATTAGACTCTCTCAGCCCACTATCTCCCGGAACATTTCCAAACAGATGGGGAAGCAGTAAGCCCTGCAGTCAGAAAAACACAGAACAGACCTGAATAATCACATGCAGCTACACTTATTACAGTGAGCCCAGAACAAAATTTACCTAACCTAGCACCTATCTAGGAGGGTGCTACATAATTATTGCTATGTTTAAAGAAAACACATTAGCCCTAAAAAGGTTTTTAAAGTTAAAATGCAAACCTCTGCTTAACAGCAGGCACCAAAGGTTGTCTGCCATTGCCTGGCAGCCAATGCTCTATGCGCTAGACATCTGTGATCTTGGAAACCCAGCTAAGCTGCACCTACCTATCATCTAACTATCCAAAGATAGTGCCTCAAAAAGAAATAATAATACTATTATTAGATAGTTGGGTATGTATGACTTAGCTTGGGCGTTGTAGCACTTACCTCTGTAAATTGAGATTTTATATTTATAGTAGTAATAGAGCCTTGTGGTGCCTGCTCTTGGGCATGGCATTTTTTATTATCTGGTTGTTTTAAAAATAATTTGGAGGAATGCCGTTGGCCACCAAAAGCAAAGTCACTAACTGGAAACACACTGTTTCTGGTTTCTGCTCACCCCCTAACCTCTCTACTACTATTTTCCCTTCTACCTCTAAGGCTACATCTTGCTCTCGGTGCAGCAACTCTGCTCTTGCTTTCAGGTGAAGGCTGCAGGCACAGTCAGACAGATCATGGGATGTCCCATCTATTTTACCCCCCCCCAGGCTTAGCATGCTCCTGCAGCATTTATGTGTGCTCCCATGGCAGGAAGAATAGCTTAAAGGCAGGGAGCCTTGGGAACAGTGGGCAGCAGAAGAGCCAGCACAGCTTATTGTCCCTGTTCTGACACTGTGGCAGCCCGATGGGGGGGTGGGGGGAGAAGAAGGAGTAGGGACAGCAGGTGCCTGGAGATATTGTAATCCAAAGTCAGGACAGAATATGTCCTAAATGTCATAGGGACAAGGTCTGCCAGCAGATCACCTGACTGTGGCCTCCAGGAAGAGCAGGGGTAGTGCTGCCTCATGGCATGGTGGAGAATGTCCTGCGAAAGAGAACAGGACCTACAGATAGGATACAGGGGAATGCTGACATTCATCACTCCCCAGCTACCATAACCCCCGCTGACATCCATCCCTCTCCTGCCCCCTCAATTCCCTCCTGCTACATATTCCACCTCACTCCCCATCACAGACATTCTTCCTTAGATTTGCCCCTCTCCTGTTGACAAACATTCTTCTCTCGGGCACCTCAGAGATATATATATATATACACACACACACACACACACACATATACAGTTCCTTTAAACATGTAAAGGAATATATAGGCTGCCATAGTTATCTAGCTGTCTTTGGCTTAGAATACTTAAGTCACTTACCTGGAACAAACATAAAGCAGTAAACTCCTGATCTGCAAAAAAAGTCGTTATCTTAAAAAAGTGCCAAGGCCAAACATTAACATGACAGCAGGCAGCTACCATTTTCAGCAGGGAAGATCAGAAGTGCCCACCTACATATTTCTATGAGAACGGGTTTAAAGACTTGGCTATAATATTTGCCCCTGTATCAAAACATGCAGGAATATAAATACATGTGCTAACACATATAAACAAACTTGCAGAAGTTGAAATTGAGAGAGTTGTTCCAGTTTTTCCAGTATTATCCTACTAAATATTTATAGGTTGGGCTGTTCAATGGTCACACCTGGGTTCCACCTAATCAGCTTCTCAGGTAGTTCTATTATTAGGAGGTATGGAGTGTGTTTTGTGCATGAATGCAAAGCTGTTTGACTAGGTTTACAAAGCACCATAAAATTTAATAAACACATTCTTTGATTACAACTTGTTTTATTCTAAAAGTAAGGTGTTTGCTTCGTTTCAGATATTTGCAGTCAATGTTAGTGTTTAAAAGTCCTCATTTCTCTCCAGGTTGAACGTTTTTCTGATTGTATTTTTGCGAAGTCATTATCCACAAAGGAAGAATTACTGGTAACATGTAGACAGTTTTTTTGTTTGTTTGGCTTGCTGTGATATTATAATCTTTTGGTTTTCTGCGCAAGATGCATGACCTACATGAATTAATTTTAGCTGTATCTGGGTACATTTATAAAGTGGAGAATGATTACTGAATGTTCCCCCCCCCAACAAGTCCCACCATCTTCTGGGTCCCAGTGGCAATCCATGCTGGAACTGCCAGCTGTCCAGCACTAAGCCCAGAAACCGATCAATTCAGCAAGCTTATTACGAAAAGCACAGTGGAATGCACCATGGAATGGAATGCTACTTTACCTGTGATGTCACGGAACTTGCTGTCAGTTCGGGGGCTTCAACAACAGATCACTGCAGTATAATTGATTTGTTGCTGCAGAGGTGAATGATAAACAAATCAATAAAATTAGCTTTTATCTGACCTGTTGTCGTTGAATGCACAGGTCACGGATGAGGAAATTGAATTGACCATTAAATCCCTACCATCTCACAAGGCCCCGGGCTCGGACGTATTTCCTTATGAATACTATAAGACGTTTCTTCCCATACTGCTTCCACATATGCGCAAACTATTTAATGCTTTTCTTCAGGACACCCCCATACCCCCAGACATGCAGCATTCCTTTATCATTTTAATTCCTAAACCGGACAAGAACCCTGCGCTAATTATAGACCCATCGCCTTACTGAATTCTGACCTTAAAATTTTTACCAAACTACTCTCCAGTCGCCTCAATCTGATTCTTCCCTCACTGGTCCACAAAGGCAAGCAGGCGACAATACCAGAAAAGTTATAGATCTGGTGGAAGTGGCAAACAGGGAAAACCTGGCGTCCTTGCTACTAAGCTTGAATGCAGAGAAAGCTTTTGATCGTTTGGGGTGGCCTTTCCTGTTCGCCACACTACAACATATGGGATTTCGGGGCCCCTTTTTACAAGCAGACACCTCTACTCCAACCCCTCCTCTCAAGTTAGGACCCCCTTTGCACTCTCTACATCTTTTTCAGTGGCAAATGGTACCAGACAGGGGTGTCCACTCTCACCCCTGCTATTTGCGCTCTGTGTCGAACCCCTGGCCGCATCTATCCGGAACAACCCGGATGTTCGGGGGATTTCGGTTCGGGGTAGAGAGTTTAAAATTTCCCTCTTTGCCGATGACGTTATACTCACATTGACCCAGCCCCATATTACCCTTCCAATTTTGCATACAGAATTAGATCGCTTCCATGCTCTTTCAGGTTATAAAATTAACGCGTCAAAGTCAGAAGCACTGCCAATTAATATCCCTGAAGCAGAGGTCACACTCTTAAAATCCAACTTTCCTTTCACTTGGAAATCGACCACCCTGAAGTACTTGGGAACCTACATCACCTCCAAATTCAACACTCTGTACCATGAAAACTCCCCCCCCCCTCTTCCGCTCCATTAGATCCTCATTGCTCCAATAAAAAAAACACCATATCTCCCTATTAGGACGAATCGCTTCAATTAAAATGACCATCCTCCTGAAGCTTCTGTATCTCTTTCAAACACTGCCCATACCAGTTCCAAACAAACACCTGAAAAAACTCCAGTCTGACCTACTCCATTATGTTTGGAATTACAAAAGGCACAGGGTACCGAAATCGGTGTTGATGGCATCCCATAGAGAGGGGGGCTTAGCGTTCCCCAACATTATCAAATACTATCAAGCAGCTCAGCTGCGAGCAGTTGCCTCGTGGTTTACCCACAAATCATATAATAAATGGACAGAAATTGAAAAACTATGGCTAGCTCCCATACACCCGAATAATCTACTGTGGAGTGCGGATGCAGACATAGCCCCTGATCGTATGCTAGGTCCCATGTCCCAACTGAGACTGATGTGGCGTACACTGGCTCACTCTCATGGACTGTTATCAGATAAATCACTTCTGACTTCTTTTATCTGTAATCCTAAAGTGCCAGATAGCCTCACTTACCAGATGTCACATCTTTGGACATCCCGGAACTTATTCCATTTTGGGAACCTGGTGGACCCCAGGACACGAAAACTATTGTCGTTTTCTGACCTACAGAACAAATATGAACTTCCCAGACAGGTATTCTATGGGTACTTACAAATCCGACATTATGCACTCACTATAGCTCCTAACCTGCAATCCCCCCCCCCCCATCCCCATTTGAAACTATAATTTTGGAAGGTAATGCACAGAAGGGACTCATATCGGGTATATATAAGATTCTTAATGCATTTTCCCTAGAAGGGCAAGGCAAATATTCTTATATGACTAAATTGGAGAGGATCCTCAATGAGGATCCTCAATGAGGAAATCCCTATAACACAATCCATTGAGGATCCTCAATGAGGAAATCCCTATAACACAATGACAGACGATATGGTCCCAAGCTGCAAAGAGCTCAATATGCACATTATATAAAGAAAATTATATAAAATTCTCCTACTCTGGTACATGACCCCAGAGGTGCTCTACGCTATTTTCCCCACTAGTTAATAGATGCTGGCGATGCCAGGGAGCAAAGGGCACCTTTCTACACATATATTGGAGTTGCCCAATACTAACTCCTTACTGGACCACGGTCCAGCAGTTACTAGCTCACCTCCTAGAAACACAGGTCCAGGCGTCCCCAAAATTCTGTTAGGCTTATCGGCACTTAAGCTCCCTACCCCATACAAGAAACTAGTACGTCATGTACTAACAGAAGCGCGCTGCCTCGTAGCCTTACACTGGAAACGCACTACCCCACCCTCTGCTGAGGATCTTTATTCCAGAATTAAGGATGTAGAACTAATGGAGAAAATGACGGCCAGAATACAAGACAGATTGGAGGCACATAACAGGGTCTGAGGGCTATGGCATCTCCGGGAGGACCCACCATGATCAGGTAACACCATCACTTGAATGACTTCTATACCCCCTCTATCCCTTTCTTTTTCTATTACCCCCCTCTATTCTTCTATACTGCATACTCCTGTGACTTGTATAGTTACAGATAATAAAGTTACAGTTTTGCAACAGTATCACCGTTACATACATGCCAATAGAATCGATAAAAGTTAGATACTAAACTACCATTGGCAATTAGCAATGTTTCGGTATTTGTGAGTAGATGATTGGCATCAGAAATGTATATGATAACTTACACTTGTGTTTTGTCCTTACGCTTCTATATAAAGTACCGCAAATACGAATGATAATAATAAAATGTTATTTGAGAAAATTAGCTTTTATATAAATAAACATTATATATATATATATATATATATATATATATATATATATATATATATATATTCAAATTAGCTTTACAATAAGATGACAAGGTAAGCAACTTGATAACAAAAAAATGTCCTGCATGCACCATAATATCTGGGGGGGGGAGCTCATTTTCACTTTAAAACTTATCATTAAATCTCACGTATGTGATATCCATTCAGGCACAAGAACTTGTCAGTTGTATTTTGGGGTAAATATTTGAGAAAGTGCAAAGTATGCAAAAAACTATATTAAAAAATAAAAATTTCCTGACAGACTCCATGGCAGCCTACGTGTGGGGTTAACCCCGCCTCCTCTCCAATGCTATAGGACCCCCTACCCTATAAGAATGAGCTCACCTGTACAGACTGTGTTCCTTTTTTGTCCTCCTCCATGGACCTACATCACAATTGTTCCTGTTGGCGTCCGGTCGGATTGTTCCAGAATCTAGCATACCATGGTACGGTGTGGCTCAGGGCCCAGCTATGAGCGGGCGAGTAGCTTTCATGGCACTAAAATACCCCACTCGTGGAGGGTGGATGCCTCATTATGCTTGAAGGTGGACGCATCATCGGCTGGCAAGGTCTGCAAATTTTTTACTTCTTCCATGGCAGTCGTTTCTTTGTATATACTATTATGTTGTTTGTCTCCCGGTTCTCCGCGGTACTCCCCGGTACCTCTGTGTCCCCTCATGGCATTCGGAACGCTTCTGCGTTCCAGGCCGCTGCGGTGCTTCCGGGTAGCGGCCGCCGCAGTCGTTCTGCGCGTGCGCGGGGCCTTCGTGAGAACGAGGCTTGGCTCGCGCATACGCGGAGTGGCGAATCTTCCGGCGGCCGCACAGGCACCGTATGGCTGTCTCCCACGGCGCAGGCGCGTGGTGGAGGAGCGGTGACGTCACTCAGGCGGGGGACTTGATTGTCTGTCATCGCCTGTCAAGGACGGGATTTCCCGCAGACAGTAAGCGGCAACTTCCCCCAGCCTGGTCAGTGTTGGTCTAACTGAGTTTTCTCCCCTTAAGGGTAAAATTGATGATAAAATAAATAAAAATTTATAAACATATATGCTATATTGAAGAAAATATATAAAGATATAAAAGTGGACATTATACTTCTATGTACTCGTTCTTACTTTATACAGCATGTATCTACACTCCTGTTTGGATTGTGAGCAAAAAAAAAAAAAAAAATTTTATAAATAACATGTATATGTAAATATATATATATCTTATATAATATTTCCGGTTGGCTCGGTTTGTGTAGCATTTCCGGGTCATCTGTAGACCATCAGTGTCATGGTGACGTTCTGTCCAGCGGTTATGGATAGGTCACTGCCTTCATACAGCCAGCCCTTATGCACAAGGTGCGTGCAGGCAAGGGGAGGGGCCGAGGTTGAAGTCTCAAAGGATTGAGATTGCGTTTTGTCCCCCCCCCATTCTTTTTCAGCTCTTTTTGAAATCAGATGACAGAGACCTTGCCAGGCCACAACATTTACAAGAGGAGATGTCACCATTCCTCCTCCAACTAGAGGATATGTTGCCATTCCTCCTACAACTAGAGGAGACGTTGCCATTCCTCCTCCATCTAGAGGAGACGTTGCCATTCCTCCTCCATCCAGAGGAGATGTTGCCATTCCTCCTCCATCCAGAGGAGATGTTGCCATTCCTCCTCCATCCAGAGGAGATGTTGCCATTCCTCCTCCATCCAGAGGGGATGTTGCCATTCCTCCTCCATCCAGAGGAGATGTTGCCATTCCTCCTCCATCCAGAGGAGAGGTTGCCATTCCTCCTCCATCCAGAGGAGATGTTGCCATTCCTCCTCCATCCAGAGGAGAGGTTGCCATTCCTCCTGCATCCAGAGGAGATGTTGCCATTCCTCCTCCATCCAGGAGATGTTGCCATTCCTCCTCCATCCAGAGGAGATGTTGCCATTCCTCCTCCATCCAGAGGAGATGTTGCCATTCCTCCTCCATCTAGAGGAGATGTTGCCATTCCTCCTCCATCTAGAGGAGATGTTGCCATTCCTCCTCCATCCAGAGGAGAGGTTGCCATTCCTCCTCCATCCAGAGGAGATGTTGCCATTCCTCCTCCATCCAGAGGAGATGTTGCCATTCCTCCTCCATCTAGAGGAGATGTTGCCATTCCTCCTTCATCTAGAGGAGATGGTGCCATTCCTCCTCCAGTCACCGTACCCACCGCCCTATCAGCCGCTCGGATGGCAGAGCCTGCTGGAGATGTGGGACACGAGTCTCGGAAGGCGAGTCTGTATGTGTCCCCTGTTGTGCCTGGGCGGTTGGGGATAAGAAACAGAAAACAAGATTATGGAGGCTCTTGTGAAAGAGGTGAGGAAGCAATCCCTAGGAGATGGGAGACATCCCTCACATGGAGCCAGTTGTCCATTCCACCCGGCTCCTTGACTGGTATAGCCCGAGGGTTTCAGGTCCTTCCCAGTCCTACGCTGCTTCTCCGGATTCTTCTGACATCAAGTTGGAGGGGGATGAATGTGTCGGAAGCTCTGATGTCTCTCTGATTCCTTCACGAGTCAAAGCGATTTAAGGAAGCCCTTAAGTGAGTAGACCCTTCCTCCCCCCTAAGCATAGTAGTTCTTTAAGCACCTGGGGGAAGGGCGCTCTCTCTCTCTCTCTCTTTCTACTCCTCACGGATGAAAGGATGAGGAGTGCATCTAAGTGGACGAGAAAACTTCCACATCAAACTATACCTCCAGAGTGTATCCCTTCAAGTCAGAAGAAGTGGAGTGTCGGGGATACACTCCCCTTATAAATGCAGCGTTGTTGCGTCTGACATTACAGGTTGCTCTACCTTAGAAGATGCCGTGTCCTGCAGGACAGGCTCGAGAGAAGTCAGATCAAGATCTCAAGGAAGCTTACAGGTTTGCCAGTATGGCTTGTAACCCTGACCTAGCAGCTATGTCCAAAGGTTATGGAAGCCTGGACAGAGATTGCAGTCTTCGTACTCAGGGAGCTTCGGAAGAGTTCTCCAGAAGATTAGCAGTAAAGGAGCTGAAGCCGGCGACAATCTGCTTCACCTGTTGGCCTGGACTAAATGATCCTCGGTCATGGTTCAACGGGCCTTATAGTTACGTCTTCCCCAGATTAAGCGTCTGCTCGGTCAGAAGAATCCCCAGTACGGGAGGTGTTGAACGCTCGTGAGAAGCTTGTGTTTTAAGTCCCGGCTGGGTCTTCATAAAGAACTGGAGCAGAGTGCAAGCATCCTTCCGTAAAACCCGCTAAGAGTAGGGCGTCTGTTGGTCGGGAACCAGCCGAAACGTTTGGGTTACACCCGCCCACGGGTGCCTGGGCGGGGAGGCTCGTCTGCTCCTCTTCCGGCATGTCTGGGTGGCCTCCATCACTGGTTACTGGACTGTCAAGATGGTTTTATCGATCCACACATGGTCCTTCACTAATACCCCTTTCCCCAGATTTATTCCACTCTGCTAACTCAGTTGGAAGAGCAGGAGCAGGTGTTACTGTACACGCCCCGAGGGACGTAGAATTCCAGGGGTATACTTTCCTCTCTTCTCAAACACAAAGTAACAGTTTTGGTGTCTAGTATTAGATCTATCTTACCTATACAAGTATATAAAATTTGTAGATACGTTGGAAGGCTCTGTCGACCTTCTATACGGCCAGGACATTGGCTAATCCCAATTGACTTAAAAGATGTTACCTCTGGTTCCAAATTGGGCGAGACCATCTACAGTTCTTCTTCTTCCTTATCGGGCTGATGACCTCACACGTGTCTTCTTAAAATTTCTCCGGCCATAGTGGCCCTCATTTAAACGAGAGGGGTACGTCTTTATCACTATTTCGGTGTCCTCGCCTTGCTATCCTAACACAAAGACCAGTTGCTGGTTCTCAGGGAACTGGTTATCTCCACCCTGACCAGCTTCAGGTGGCTCCTAAAAAAAAAAAAAAAAAAAAGAGAACTACTGCCTCGACGGTCTTCACGACCCCTATGGTCAAGTGGTCTCTGCAGAGGTTATACCCGCTCCAGTCAGGTTTTCTGCAGCGAGGGAGATCAAGGGGCAACAGTCAACCTATTTACATATCAACGGCGTGGAACAGCCTCTTCTGGTGTCTTCAGCGCAAAATCTGCTCAATTGCCACTTCATTGCCCCATCTCATGGTCAAGGTCACGACTGATGCCAGCGGTTCCGGTTGGGGAGCCATCTGCAGTTAGGATCTGGCTTAAGGCAAGTTGGGTACGCGTCTCCTCAACCCGGGCTAGAATGTCCTGGATCTTCGGACAGCCTAGTGTGCCCTTCAGTTCCTCTCCCATCTCCGGAAGGGAGAGTCAGTATTATAAAGAATGAATGACACAATGGCGATCTTCTATGTGAAGAGTCATAGGGGCACTCGAAGCTCCACACTATGCCGGAAGATCAAGCCCATCATATCTTGGGCCCAGCCTGACTGGCTTTTCAATTATATTCCTCGAATCTAGATCGTCTGATCGTATTTCTATACGCAAACACTAATGAATGGTCTTCTCGTGTGCAGACATTCAAGCGGATTCTGTTCCTAGGAGTCAATCTCGAAGTGGATCTTTTTCTTTTTCTTCACAGGCAACCTCAAGCTGGTGAGGTGTTACAACCCGGGGTCATTACAGCTAGGCCTCTGGAGTGGATGCCCTGACAGATCGTTTTTAGCTTCAAGAGGGCATACGCCTTTTCTATCAATCCCAATAGTTCTCAGGTTCTTACGTAGATCTCATGAGGAAGCAGTCAAAGTGGTGGCAGTAGCCCCTTACTGACCAATCGCCCTTGACTCCCCCTCCTGAGCCAGCTCAGCTTCCGGGATCCGGTGTCTCTCCCTCTCAGGCTGGTCCTTCTTTCTCAAGGGACAGTTCTGCACCCTTGTCCGGCTCGGATGCGCTTCAAGGGTGATTGCCACTCTCATGAACTCTACTGGGACGAGCATGAATTAGGTCGACGGGAGAATTCAGGACAAGTCGGTTGAGTTCTCATTCTCTGAGCAGGTCATGTAGAAATCCAAAAGCTCAGGATATCTTCAGCTTTTTCGGCCTAGATTTATCTCTATCCATCAGCTCTCTTAGGGTCCAAGTCTCAGCCTTGTTGGCCTTCTCCAGAACTTCGTGGGCTGTTTACCCTTTAGTCCACCAACCATCCCATGGGCAGCTAAAGCTTAGCCCTCAAAAGGAAACCAAGATTTCCCAATTGAGACCTTCCCCTTGTCATTGGCTCACTGTCTGAACTCAGTAATACGGGGTCCTCCCCGCTTTCTATTGGAGGCCTTTTTAACTAAAATCAATGTCATAGTAGCCATTACCTTGGCTAGAGGGTCTCGGAGGTCACGTCCCTAGGTTACGAAGAATCTTTTTTCTGTCCTTCTTCCCGGACCAGATGGTCCTTTTTTCCCATGCTCAGCTCAAATCCAAGAATTACCTCAAGGTTCCATAGGATCCAGGAAATCGTCCTATACTCTGGTCATAGACGAAATTCTGAAGGTATACCTGCAAGCTACTTCCTTCCTTCTGGACATTCTGTCTACCTGTCCATCCTGCATTTCGGCAGTAACAAACTGAATCAAGCCTCGTCCAGAACTGTACAGTTTGTTCATCAGCCTTATAGAGATAGGATCCTGACTCCTCCGGAGGCGATGGCGGCACGTTCCACCAAGGGTATAGCGGCCTTATGGGCAGCAGCCCGGTACGTGTGTTCAGGCGTTATCTGCAAGCGACCTCAAGGGCCCCTATTAAAACCTTAATGTCAGATTACTTTACTGAGCCTGCTTCGCTTTCTTCTGTGAGCTTTGGTTTATAAATCCTGTCGGTTGACGGGTCAAATTATATTATTGCTGTTCAGCATACCCACCCGTGTGGAATGGCTAGTTATTTCCCACACGTAGGCTGCCATGGAGTCTGTCAGGAAAAAGGAAAATTTATTATCAAATACTTACCGTAATTTTCCTTTCCTGATGGACTCCATGGCAGACGGAGTTCCCACCCATCGGTCAATGAGTAGGCTAGTTACGGAACACAGTCTGTACAGGTGAGCTCATTCTTATAGGGTAGGGGGTCCTATAGCATTGGAGAGGAGGCGGGGTTAACCCCACACGTAGGCTGCCATGGAGTCCATCAGGAAAGGAAAATTACGGTAAGTATTTGATAATAAATTTTCCTTTTTTCCATTATTCTTCCTGGTAAAAACCTAGAAATTACCAAATTAAAGCTCTGTATGTCTCTCCACAAGAAACGTTTGCACTTTTGTAGTCTACCTTAAAGTAATAAAGATGTTAAAGTGGAGCTCCATCCAAAAGGTGAAGCTCCGCTTGTTCGCACTCTCCCCCCCTCCACTGCCACATTTGGCACTTTTTGGGGGGGGAGTGGGTACCTGGTTTTGACCAGTACTCGCTCCCACTTCTGGGTAATTTTGCAGCATGGCAATCTACAACATATCCATCCCCTCCTGTATGGCCCCCCCCCCCCCCCCACTGCCTTCTGGGACCTGTGTGTGTTCCAGAAGACGGCGGGACCATTCAGAAAGCACAGCATGACTCACTCATGCGCAGTAGGAAACCGGCTGTGAAGCCTGAAGCCTTCTGTTATGTCCCTTCGACACAGGGTCTCTCAGGGTGTTGCTAGCAATGCTGCCAGTATCTGCTCAGGAAGTTACACACAGGCTGGATGCACTTCTTAACCAGGGAAGGGTTTATTACTCACCAGTGGCGGCTGGTGCTCAAAAATTTTTGGGGGGCGCAAAAAAAATGCAGCCACTATGCCATCAAACGCTGCCACTGTACCCATCAAACGCTGCCACTGTGCCATCAAACGCTGCCACTGTGCCATCAAACGCTGCCACTGTGCCAAACACTGCTACTGTGCCCCTTAAATGCTGCCACTGTGCCATCAAATGCTGCCACTGTGCCCATCAAACGCAGCCACTGTGCCAAAGGCTGCCACTGTGCCCATCAAATGCTGCCAGTTTGACAAACGCTGCCACTGTGCCATAAAATGCTGCCAGTGTGCCCATCAAATGCTGCCAGTGTGCCCAAATGCTGCCAGCGTGCCCATCAAACGCTGCCAATGTACCCATCATATGCTGCCAGTGTGCCCATTAAACGCTGCCACTGTGCCATCAAACGCTGCCACTGTGCCATCAAACGCTGCCACTGTGCCCATCAAATGCAGCCACTGTGCCAAACGTTGCCACTGTGCCCATCAAATGCTGCCAGTGTGCCATCAAACGCTGCCACTGTGCCATGAAATGCTGCCAGTGTGCCCATCAAATGCTGCCAGTGTACCCATCAAATGCTGCCAGTGTGCCCATCAAATGCTGCCAGTGTGCCCATCAAATGCAGCCAGTGTGCTAGACTATTTTGCACCCTAGGCAAGACCAGCAACTTGCTCCCCCCCCCCCCCCAAAAAAAAAAAAACACACTGAATGGCTTTGTGCAGTGTCATTAAATAATAGCACAACACACTCTTTGATCACAGATCCCAGTGTGTATTGTGTGACAATATGACAGTGCACTTTCTAATTATTTCACTGTGAACACCAGGGCCTGATTGCAAGTGTGACCTTTGCGACCCTGGCCGTTTGGCCTGGATTAAGAGCATCATGGGCCTGGTGCTGAGGATTTTGGTGGGCTCTGGATCATGAAGTCCCTTGCCCTGTATGATACATTAAAATTTTCTCTACAGCCCGCCTTAACCATCACTTGTGCCTAGGCATTCTTTCCATCACCACCCATTGCACCTGGGACCCCTTTCCTCATCATCTACTGTGCCTGCAGCCTCCCTTGCCTTACCACCCACTGCACCCACAGCCCTCTTCCCTCACCACCTACCATGCCTGTAGCCCTCCTTTATTGCAGAAATACTACAGGAGATGATCAGAGACTGGGGACGTGGTACAGGAGATGATCAGAGACTGGGGACGTGGTACGGGAGATGGTCAGAGACTGCAGACATAGTACAGGAGAGGGTCAGAGACGGCAGACATGGTACAGGAGATGGTCAGAGACTGCAGACATAGTACAGGAGATGATCAGAGACTGCAGACATAGTACAGGAGATGATCAGAGACTGCAGACATAGTACAGGAGATGATCAGAGACTGCAGACATAGTACAGGAGATGATCAGAGACTGCAGACATAGTACAGGAGATGATCAGAGACTGCAGACATAGTACAGGAGATGATCAGAGACTGCAGAGATGGTACAGGAGATGATCAGAGACTGCAGAGATGGTACAGGAGATGGTCAGAGACTGCAGACATAGTACAGGAGATGATCAGAGACTGCAGACGTAGTACAGGAGATGATCAGAGACTGCAGACGTAGTACAGGAGATGATCAGAGACTGCAGACAAAGTACAGGAGATGATCAGAGACTGCAGACGTAGTACAGGAGATGGTCAGAGACTGCAGACGTAGTACAGGAGATGGTCAGAGACTGCAGACATAGTACAGGAGATGGTCAGAGACTGCAGACATAGTACAAGTGTGTCCTAGGCTAGCAGTGACCAGTGTGGAAAAACATTGATCACTGCACTGTGTAAACAGGAGTTTACAAGATATAACAATGTGCCAAAAAAACAAAAGTCATTTCTCAAGCACAGGAGGACAGTAAATGGTTAACAGGTCTGAGAAGCTCCCAGCCTGACCAGATAATGCCTTCAAAGATAACAAATAAAAGGTCAAACAAAACCTAGATGGACTATATAGCTATAGAAAGAGCTGAAGTTGCAAGTCTTGCAGAAGTCTAATCAGCATTCTCCTGTCCTGTGTTCAGTGTAAATAAAGAAAATTGAGTACTGTCCGTGATACTTTTTTTATTTGCACTAACATACAATTTTTCAGAAGCTTTCGGGGTATGTCCCCTTCTTCAAGGTCCAAGCAGTACTGATTCACAAATTTTTAAGCAGAATGTTAAAGAAGAAAAAAAAAAAAAAAAAAAAGAGAAAACCAAACACATACAAATCAATGGTAATAAAGATAGCAGCAGAGTTAGTGAGATAAGACAGAGGGAGAGCAAGGGGGGGATGCAAGGGGGGATGCTAGTCACAGAGCGGTTGTAAAACTTTAGCATAATGTGTAAGGAAACCAATATCTAAATTCAGGCCATTATTCTTCGTGTCAAAAAGAAGTATCATTCTTAGTTCAAACGTTTTCCTTTCCTGGATAGTTCTGAAATTCCCTTTAAGAACTAAGACATTGAGGTCTTCTATAGTGTGGTCCGATTGTGAGAAATGATGTCCCACAGGTGTGCATAAACTGTCTTCTTTATGTTCTTTGATGGTATGTCTGTGCAAATTCATCCTCGCTTGCAACTTCTGTCCTGTTTCACCAACATAAGATCCTTTGCTGCACCTTTTGCATTGGATGAGGTACACAACATTACTTGAGGTACAGCTGTAAGATCCCATGATATTGAAGGTCCCATTAGTGTGTGTAACACTTTTGGATAGATTTATCTGGTTGCATAGTTTGCAGCGTTTTTTATTGCAGGGTTTGCTACCATTGTTTGTGACTTCATAATCAGAGTGAAGTTTCCTGCTGATTAGTTTGTGTCTGAGGTTGGGTGGTTGTCTGAAAGCCAATAATGGGGGTTGTTGGAATATTCCTTTCAGAGTCTCATCCTCTGTTATAATGGGTTGTAAATCTTTGATTATCTTTTTGATCCCTTCAAGTGCTGGGTTGTATGTGGTGACTAGAGGTACTCGGTTATTTGTTTTTTTCTCTGTGTATTGGAGGAGATTTTCTCTTCGGGTTTTCAAGGCTGTGTTTATGCTGTTGTTGATGGTTTTGTCTTTGTAACCTTTCTTATGGAAGGAGTCTGCCAGTGTTCTGAGATGTTTATCTCTGTCTTCTGGGTCTGAACAAATTCGGTGGTATCTGATGGCCTGGCTGTGTATGATGGCCCGTTTGGTGTGTTGGGGGTGAAAACTGGAACTATGAAGATAGCTGCATCGGTCAGTCGGTTTTCTGTATATCGACGTGTGTGGCTTGTCATTCCTGATGTATACTGTAGTGTCCAGGAAGTTGACATGTGTGTTCGAATAGTCCATTTTTAGTTTGATAGATGGGTGAAAAGTGTTGATCAATGAGAAGAATTGGTTTAGATTTTCTTCACCATCAGTCCATATCATGAATATATCATCAATATAGCGATAATATCTGTATGGCTTTTGTTGTATGCTGTTCAGAAATTTGTCCTCCAGGTCAGCCATGAATAAATTTGCATATTGGGGTGCCATTTTGCTTCCCATAGCAGTACCCATACACTGGAGATAGATGTCATTATTGAAAGTGAAGTAGTTGTGTGTAAGAATGAATTCAGTGAGCCGTGTCACATCCTCAGCAGTGTATTTGTGGTCTGGTGAGGATGATAAGAATCTGTGACATGCCGCCAACCCATCCTTGTGAGGGATGTTACTGTAGAGAGATTCTACATCCATAGTGACTAGAAGTGTATTAGGTGGTAATTGTTGTATATTGTTAAGCTTGTTCAGAAAATCAGTGGTGTCTTGCAGGAAACTTGCAGTGTTCATGACTAAAGGTTTTAACATGTTTTCTACAAGGCCTGAGATATGTTCGGTAAGTGTATTCATACCTGTTATAATGGGTCTGCCTGGATTTCCTGGCTTGTGGATCTTGGGCAGCATGTAGAAGTCTCCAATTTCTGGATTATCCGGAATTTGCATTGATGAGTTCTGAATGTAGGTGGCTTGGTATTGTCGCAATGAGACTTTTTAATTGCTGAGTAAAATCCTGGGTCGGATTATAATCCAGTTTTTTGTAGTAAGTAGTATTTGCCAGCTGCCTCTGGCCCTCTTGTATATATTTGTCTGTATCCATCACAACGACTGCTCCCCCTTTATCTGCTGGTTTGATGGTTATGGCCTGATTATTGCGCAGATCATGTACAGCTCTTCGCTCCAGTGGTGAAAGGTTGTATAATATTTTCTTTTGCTGGGTGGATATCAGGGATGTAACTCGCAGCCTGAAGCTGTCAATATAGGTATCCAGTTTGGGGTTGCGTCCTTGTGGAGGTGTGAAGTTGCTGTTCTTTTTCCTTTTGTAATCTCCTATTGTCCTAGGATTCCTTTCCTTACTGTCAAAATATTCTTTGAGCCTTAGTCTCCTAAAGAATTCCTCCATATCTGACCATACCTGTAATTTATCCAATTTGGTGGTTGGGCAGAATGTGAGGCCTTTGGAGAGGACTGTTGTTTCTGGTGTAGTAAGTTGATGATTTGACAAATTTATGATTCCGAGTTCCTCTGTTATATCCACATTTTCTGTAAAGTCAGCATTTACACAAGGGATACCTTGGGATTCTGGATTGGCTTCCAAGTTGCTGATAGCAGGAGTTATAGAAGTTGTGTTTGTTTTGTGTTGTTTAGGTTGTATCCAAAAGGTCTGCTCTTGGTGTAGCTTTTGGAGTTTTTTTTGCTTCCTGTTCATGGCAAGTTTTTGCAGTTGTCTTTGTAAGGTTTCGATTTCATTCTTAATTTGGTTGATGCTTGTGGGGTCCAATGGTGTTGAGGTTTCAAACACCAACTGCTTTTGTTTCCGGATTGTTTCCCTTTTACCATAGAGTTTATGAATGAGGTTGTTCCTTAACCCTTCGCTGGTACGTCTACAGAGTCCTTCTGCATAAGGAGAGTTCAGTGTATTTGCACAAGGATTTTTAATCCGGAGACCCTGTGGTATGAGATTTCTCTTTTTGCATCTTGAGAGAAAGAAGATGTCGCTGTTGACCTGTGTTTCCTTTGTGATCAGGTTGGTTAACTGCTTCTTTATGCGGCTATATGCAGTATCTTCCATCATACTTGATTTGATTGTAGCCGTATTAGTGCAATTGTGACAGAGAAAATTGAGTACTGTCCGTGATACTTTTTTTATTTGCACTAACATACAATTTTTCAGAAGCTTTCGGGGTATGTCCCCTTCTTCAAGGTCCAAGCAGTACTGATTCACAAAATTTTTAAGCAGAATGTTCAGTGTAAATGTTCAGTGTAAATAAAAACACAGATAAGAAGCAGTGTGAGAAGACGGAGGGGAATCCCTCGATCAGTGTGATCACTGCATATTCTACACACAGGACGGGAGAAGGAGAACACACTGATCCATTTCTGCAGCCAGCAATGCATTGTGTCATGTTTGATCTCATACCTTCATCATACTCAAGTATGTCGGATCCTCTCCATCCTGCCCTGCTCTGGCCACTAGCATCTTCTAGTCAAATGTGGCGGGCTGGGCAATCTGATTGGCTAAGGAGGTAGTGGGAGGCGGAGCAACTTAGCAGTCACGCCCTCCCACTCAGAAGAGCAGCGCTATTGGCTGCCTGCCCTGTTACACAGACATCCCTCTCCCTCCAGCATGTGTGAAAGCCGATGGGAGGGAGAGGGGAGAAACTGCACGCCGCACTGCAAGGCTACCACCCGCACGCTTGCTGCACTGAACTCCTTGCTGTCTGGGTCCCCTATCAGCGGCTCTGCCGGGAGCTTGGGGGGGGGGCAAGGGTCAGATGCGCCCCTAGGCGGCAGTGCGCCGTAGGCGGCCGCCTAATTCACCTAGTGGCTGCACCGGCCCTGGTGCCCATCATATGCTGCCAGTGTACTCATTAAACGCTGCCACTGTGCCCATTAAACGCTGCCACTGTGCCAAACGCTGCCACTGTGCCATCAAACGCTGCCAATGTGCCCATCAAATGCAGCCACTGTGCCCATCAAACGCAGCCACTGTGCCCAGCACACGCTGCCACTGTGCCATCAAACGATGCCACCGTGCCCATCAAATGCTGCCAGTGTGCCCATCAAATGCTGCCAGTGTGCCCATCAAATTCTGCCAGTGTGCCCATCAAATGCTGCCAGTGTGCCCATTAAATGCTGCCAGTGTGCCCTTGAATGTCCCCAGTGTGACCCCCTCACTCTCGCCATCTGCCCAGCACTTACTCTGTCTTGGTGGGGCAGCGGGTGACGGCGACAATCGGGGTCCTTCGTGTGTCTCCTGCCATCCTCATCTCCCGTCCTCTCATCCTGATAGGCATCCAATAGTGGCGCCTGTCGTTTCAGCCAATCAGGTAACAGGTAACAAACCCCGAGCACCTGATTGGCGGAGAGGCGGTTTAGTGTTAGGAAAGCGAATATTCATTCGCTTTTCTAACACAGCTGAGTGACCTGCGAGCACCCAGCATGACGCTCGCAGGTCACCATTTTTGACGCCTATTAGAACCTATGGCTCTAATCAGGTGCTTCAAAAACACCCCCCGCCGCTGTAATTCAGGCGCCCTGCACCCGAAAAGGGCCCTCATCACCCAAATTTTGACAAGCTTTATAAAATTCATACGCGAATAAATTATTTTTCTGAAATCTTCCCCCAGTTTACCCCAGACCAACACATATGTGTGGATGAGTCCCTTATCAAATTTTCTGGCAGACTGGGCTTAAAACAATTTATTCCCACCAAAACAGCCCGCTATGGGGTGAAGATGTACAAATTGTGCGATCGAGCTACAGGGTGTACCTATGCCTTCATGGTATACGAAGGGAAGGACACCCAGCTACATCCTCCTAATTGCCCAGAATACATTGGATCAAGCGGGAAAGTCGTTTGGGAACTCATAAACCCACTCCTGGAGAAAGGCTACCATTTGTATGTGGACAATTTTTTATTCTAGTTTGCCCCTGTTCCGAAACCTTTACGGAAAGAACACTCCAGCATGCGGCACCGTAAGAACGAACCAGAAGGGCTTTCCTCAAAGCCTCGTCAACAAGAAGTTAAGAAGAGGGGAGGTAGCGAGCTTACGGAGTGAGGAAATTCTGGCTGTGAAGTGAAGGGACAGAAGGGATGTCTACATGCTTTCTTCGATCCACAACAATACATTCGTTGAGATCACCAGGAGGAATGGCCCAATCCAAAAGCCAACATGTATCCACAAATACAACATGTTCATGGGGGTGTCGACTTCAACGACCAGATGCTCGAACCCTACCTTTCCACTAGAAGAACATACCAGTGGTATAAAAAAGTTTCAATTTATTTGTTTAATTTGGCCATATACAACACCTATGTAATCTATCGCAACTCCACTGAAAGACCCAAACCCTTCCTTGGCTACCAGAAGGAAATCACCACTGCCCTTATAAACCCGAACGGCCCACCAGAAAACATTTGACATGTGATGACATGTGAAAACATGTGATTAGCAGAGTCTCTGAACGCCAATTTCCCGTTAAAATCCCTCCCAGACAAACAGGCCAAAAACGTCAGAAAAAATGCCAGGTGTGCTCCAAACGAGGAGTGAGAAGAGACACCACTTATCATTGTCCCCAATGTCCTTCCCAACCAGGCCTCTGCATAGTTGACTGTTCCCGTCGTTACCATACTTCACTAAATTATTAGTGAAGTATGGTAAACATAACCCTCACTTCCTGCCATTTACCTTCACACCCCTTATGCCTCTGCTTGCTCTGTAACTAACCCTGGCTTGTTATTCGACCATGCTTCTCCCTACCGATTCTGTTTATACCTCTGCCTGATCTGGAACTGACCCTGGACTGTTATTCGACCACTCTTCTGCCTACCGATTCTGTACATACTTCTGCCTGATCTGAAACTGACCCTGGACTGTTTGACCATGCCTCTTGCCTGCCTCTTGGACTGATCTTGTACCCTGCCAGTGGGCTAGTGGGATTCAGAACACAGGGGTCTCACATATGTGAGGAGCTCCAGAATTGTTTTTCTGGATGAAGAAAACAATTTCATTTGTTTTCTCATTCCTAGATTAGGGTCTGGAGACTTGGAGGCTTCAAAGAGATTTGAGTGGGAGAAGCCTCTACCCCTGTCCCCATTCTGTCCTGAACGAGGCCCTACTTCTGCATGCTGCCTGTAGGACCTATGCCATCATGCCTCTGCCTGTCGCATGAACTGACCACACCACATGGACCTGCCTACTACCAGGATCTACTATTGGCACTGCTGACAATCTCTGCCTGCACTGACCCTGGACTGTATATGGACAATATCCCTGCCTTCTGCCTGTACTGGCTATGGACAGTATTCCTGCCTGATGCCTGGAAAAGTGCGTTCGCTTTTGCTGACCAAGTCCCTGCCTGCTGCCTGGACCAGTGCTATCCTCCTGTGTACAACTGCGCTACTACAAACACAGGTAATCTTTTGTTTACTCTTTGCTCAGCATAATGTATTTTAACACCCGATGGTTCCTTGCATGTTGGGCCTCTGTATGTAGCCAGGCTGTGTAAAAGTCTCACACATGTGGTATCATCATACTCAGGAGGAGTAGCAGAATGTATTTTGGGGTGTCATTTTTGCTATGTACATGCTATGTGTTGGAAATATCTTATAAATTGACAACTTTGCGTAAAAAAAATGCGGTTTCATTTTTTTTCCACATTTTCCAAAAGCTTCTGGAAAAAAATGAACCATTCAAAAGACTCATTATGCCTCATAGATTATACGTTGGGGTGTTAGCTTTCCAAAATGGGGTCACTTTGTGGGAGTTTCCATTGTCCTGGTGCTCCAGGGCCTTCAAAAGTGTAATAGGTGGTTTAGAAATGAGATGTGTAATTTATGCTCCTAGAACGCCTGATGGTGCTATTTCAATATTGGGCCTCTGTATGTGGCCAGGCTGTGTAAAAGTCTCACACATTTGGTATCGCCATACTCAGGAGGAGTAGCAGAATGTATTTTGGGGCTTCATTTGTGGTATACACATGCCATGTGAGAGAAATAACCTATTACAATGACAACTTTGTGGAAAAAAAAAATCTTCATTTTGCAAAGATTTGTGGGAAAAAAATGACAACATCAAAAACTTCACCATGCATCTTACTAAATACCTTGGAATGTCTACTTTCAAAAAAGGGATCATTTGGGGGGTATTTGTACTTTCCTGGCTTGTTCGGGTCACAAGAAATGAGATAGGCCGTCAGTACATCAGGTGTGATTAATTTTTTATGATTTGCACCACAGCTTGTAGACTCTCTAACTTTCACACAGACCAAATAATATCCACTAATTTGGGTTATTATTTTTACCAAAGATATGTAGCAGTATAAAGTGTGGCCAAAATTTCTGAAGAAAAATTAATAATTTGCTAAATTCTATCACGTAAACTAAGAAAAATGTTTTTTTTTTCAAAATTTTCGGTCTTTTTTCATTATAGTGCAAAAAATAAAAAACCCAGAGGTGATCAAATACCACCAAAAGAAAGCTCTATTTGTATGATAAAAAGGACAAAAAATTAATTTGGGTACAGTATTACATGACTGAGTAATTGTCATTCAAAGTGTGACAGCGCTGAAAGCTGAAAATTGGTCTGGGCAGGAGGGGGGTTTAAGTGCCCAGTAAGCAAGTGGTTAAGTGTGGAGCCCTCATATTTCCAAAACAATAAAAATACTGTTGGAATTAAAGGCAAGTGACCCTTCCCTTTCAGACATGTACATCAGACATGTCCACTGCAGTGTGTTAATGCGTGTTGCTTTACACATTAACATGCTTTGCGTTATAGCAGCCCATTTCTTTGAATAGATAAAGATGCATGCAGCATTTTTGGCAGTCTGTTGCAGAGAATTCGCTGTGCTGCATTGTAGGTGAGATGGAAGGTGCATTGGAGTGCCCTTTAGATTGTATGGCATATCACACCAACACATAGGCCCCTTTCACATGGGGCGGACTCTGTTTTGATCAGCATGGGATCTGTCTGCTGAACCCCTGCTGATCAGAGCAGAGCAGGTGGATCACAGATCCATGTCTGCTCAGTTTCTCAATGGGTGGCCAGGAGTAAACAGACTTCATCCGACTGCCCTCCGATCCGCCTACACGAAGTCTATTTACACTCACCTGTCAATAGGCGGTGAATAGACCGCCCAATCAGGTCTGCCTGAAAAATTGACAGGACCTGGACCTGGACCTGGTTTGACTTGACTGTTGGATAACAGATGTTATACTCTCTTATTACAAAACCCCCTCTTACTTTCTACTCCCAATAAACCAGACCACACCAACCTTGGGTTATAAAAGGCCGTAGCAGCCTACTTTATTTAAACAATATATATAATTATAAATTTCTTATAAAACTCTGTCATCAAAATAATCAACAAAAACATCTGTTATTCCCTGCAAAACTTTGAACTGAAGAGCGTTGGTCTGCGCTATCGCTTAAAACCATTCAGATGTTCATCACCCACGTAGCACTGCGGTACTTATCAACTATCTCAACTATGCCTCAAGCCGACAAGCTGGCTCAAAGACTAACAATTCCCGCAGTGCCCCATTATCACTTCCCGGTTAACCTCCGTTAACCGGGAACCAAAAAACCTCCGGATCTATAACACCGTTAGATCCCCCACTTACTTTTTCCATCTTCCTTCCTTTTCACAGACCAACACCCGCCACTGCCACGACTATTCCTCTTTCATCACCTGCTGAAAACAATTAAACAATCTCCCTCATACCCACTGTATCCTATCCTAAAAAAGGGTAGGGTGGGCGGGAACTTTCTTCCAGCTTTCTGTTAACCCCTCCCAGGTTAAACCTCTTATATATGACCCCTCCCTTCCTGTCCCTCCCCCTCGGCTCCATCTTAAACAACCCTTCCCCACACTATTACCACCGTCATGCACCCCCTCCATTTTATGCATTTCATGCTGCATTTCGGGGCTTCCTTGACTGTTGGATAACAGATGTTATACTCTCTTATTACAAAACCCCCTCTTACTATCTACTCCCAATAAACCAGACCACACCAACCTTGGGTTATAAAAGGCCGTAGCAGCCTACTTTATTTAAACAATATATATAATTATAAATTTCTTATAAAACTCTGTCATCAAAATAATCAACAAAAACATCTGTTATTCCCTGCAAAACTTTGAACTGAAGAGCGTTGGTCTGCGCTATCGCTTAAAACCATTCAGATGTTCATCACCCACGTAGCACTGCGGTACTTATCAACTATCTCAACTATGCCTCAAGCCGACAAGCTGGCTCAGAGACTAACAATTCCCGCAGTGCCCCATTATCACTTCCCGGTTAACCTCCGTTAACCGGGAACCAAAAAACCTCCGGATCTATAACACCGTTAGATCCCCCACTTACTTTTTCCATCTTCCTTCCTTTTCACAGACCAACGCCCGCCACCGCATCCCACGAGTAATACCTTACTCTTGGATGCCCCTCCACACCCTCATGGCTCGCTGTATTCCATCCTGCAGTCCTAACGTCCACAAATCTATCCCCACATCATTAAGGTGGACACCATCGGATCTCAGATACCTCCATGTTTCGAATTCTAGTTCAGGATGTCTAATCGCTAAACAACCATTGCGAACCATAAATTTGCTCACCTCCCTATTAATCTTTTTTCTGGCCCGATTTACGCCTTCCACTGACCTAGCCATTCTCCACGATGTCCTAGCCACCATATCCGACCATATAAATATAGTCTTGGGAAATAATTCCATCAATCGCCCTAAATCTCTTTTAATATCGCGCGTGATGTCTACCATGGACCTGATGCTTAGATCATTGCCTCCAACATGTAAAAGTAACACATCAGGTGGTCCTTCCCTCAGGGCATATTTCTGTACCTCCGGAAACAATCTACTCCACAACATTCCGGGTATTCCCAACCACTTAATATAAACCTCCCTTTTATCAAAACCTAACTGCCTGCCCTCCCAACGAGCATTGCCCCTTCTTGCCCCCCAGCACACATAAGAATGGCCCATAATCCAGACCATCCCTGGCGCCGCTCCTGTAAATAGAAGAAGACAAGAAAAACTACACTAAAACACTAGCCACCAATAAAACTTTTCATGACTAAACGTAATTAAAATCCTATTCCCCTATTCTCTGTCCAACTCCACTACCAACTGAGGCCTAACGTAAGACCTAAACCTGTGCGATTCCCACCTTCCAATGCGTTTTACCGCCTCCACATCTAGCCCAATTCTGGCTGCTTCAGTGGCCGCTCCTATCCTAAACGAGTGGGATGAAAATTCCTTATCCTGTAAGCCCACTACCTTAAGGCATCTTCTAAAAACTGTTACGAACTGAAATTTAGATAAAAAACTACAGTCCAAGTGCATTAGGAAAGGACCTTGTACATATGGACGAACATGTAAGTACTGCTCAACCGTGCCAACCGGGCACAGGCAAGATCCCTGAATCGGGTAAACCCTCACTATCCTGCCTTTTCCCTCTTGATCGGTTTTTGACCTCTTTACCCACAACGTTAAACCGCCACGCTCCACCTGAACTTCCTGCCATCCCAAACCACCTTGAACTTTTTTTGCCGGACTAACCAGCTCGCTTATCCTAAACGCTCCAAAAAAAGCTATCACAAACGCCACCTTAAACAATGCTACTTCATACTCTGAAGAGCATACCTCCCCCAACTTTGCTACTATCCTCCCCAAAATCTCAAACGTCACTGGTCTTCTGGAATCCCTTTTGATTCTCCTTTTCCTATACCCTTTTAGCGCTTGGCGCACCCAAAAATCCTTCGTGACATCCGTCTGACCTTGCAGCTTAAAAAGAAAAGCTAAACCCGCTAACTGAGTATTTAACACCGCTACAGATGCCCCTTCCTCCATTTTCCTTGCCACGTAATATAGCAACAACAAACGCAAAGATGTACCTGACGGCTCCTCACCGCATTCCTGAACAAATCCCAACCACTCCTTCCATACTTTTGAGTACGCCGCCCAAGTGGCCCCACTTACCGACTGCTGAATCCATCCCGCGATGACGCCAACGGTATCTCCCACAGCCAATCGGGACAAGTTACCCCTCGTTGCTCCGCTTCCGGCGCCAACTCTCGGAACCTGTCCCACTGGAAGCGAGATAACGCATCAGCTACTACATTCTCCACCCCCGGTAAATGAACTGCATGGATGTACACATTCAATTGCAAACACCTTAACACTAAATGCTGCAACAATTTAATCACCGGCGGAGACGATGCTGTTACCCTATTTATCACTTGTACCACCCCCAAATTGTCCCCGTGGAAACGCACCTTCAGATTCCTGAAGTATGAGCCCCATAGCTCCACTGCCAATACTACTGGAAACAATTCCAATAAAACCAAATTTTTGATAAACCCTTCCTCTATCCATGACTGAGGCCAAGGACCCGCACTCCACCGGCCTTGGAAAAACGCCCCAAAACCCGTGGACCCTGCCGCATCAGTGAACAATTCCAGATCGAAATTACTGACCGGTCCAGACATCCACATCGCCCTTCCATTGAATGATTCCAAAAAGGTATGCCATACCCTTAAATCCTCCCTGTGCGATTTTACCAATCGCACAAAATGCCTTGGCGATTTTACTCCACTCGTGCTGGCCGCCAGCCGTCGGCTGAACACTCTCCCCATTGGGAGTATGCGGCAAGCAAAATTTAGCTTACCTAGCACCGATTGCAGCGCTCTAAGTTGCACTTTCTTCAACCCAATTAATCCCGCAATCTCTTTCTTTAAATCTTCCAATTTGTCTTCCGGTAACCTACATTCCATTGCCTCAGAATCTAGTACAATGCCTAGGAACGTGATGACCGTGCAAGGTCCCTCCGTTTTTTCGTCAGCCAATGGAATGCCGAATCTGTCAGCGATATGTTGCAATGTCGCCAATAACACCGCACAGATTCTAGATGATGCCGGCCCTATGCATAAAAAGTCATCTAGGTAGTGAATTATTGAATTCACACCCGACACGTCCCGCACTACCCATTCCAGGAAAGAGCTGAATTGTTCAAATATCGCACATGATATTGAGCAACCCATCGGCAAGCATTTGTCCACGTAAAACTCCCCTTTCCACTGGCACCCCAGCAACCTAAAACTATCCGGATGTACCGGCAACAGCCGAAAAGCTGATTCGACATCTGCCTTGGCCATTAACGCTCCTTTTCCATAACGGCGCACCCAACCCACCGCGGCATCAAATGACGTATAATGCACCGAGCATGCCACCTGATCAATGGCCTCATTCACCGATCCCCCTTTCGGAAAAGATAAGTGGTGAATGAGCCTAAATTTGTTGGTCTCCTTCTTGGGCACCACACCCAGTGGTGATACCACCAAATTGGCTATTGGTGCCGTCCGAAACGGACCTCCCATTCTCCCCATTGCAACCTCCTTCGCCAGCTTCTCCGAAACCACTTCCGGATGTTGCAATGCGGAACGTAAATTGTTGGGCACTTGTGGAACTACCGTCATCCTGCATGGGATCCTAAATCCCCCCGTAAAACCCTCATCTAGCA
This sequence comes from Aquarana catesbeiana, assembly GCF_042186555.1. Classification (NCBI taxonomy): domain Eukaryota; kingdom Metazoa; phylum Chordata; class Amphibia; order Anura; family Ranidae; genus Aquarana; species Aquarana catesbeiana. The sequence continues at coordinate 193,414,490 of NC_133330.1, read as the reverse complement.
ACCTCGCTGCTTGGCTGTCGGGATACCTACCGAGAAACGGCCGCATCCTTTCCACTTTCACCGGCGTCCTCCCTTTTTTGTCCAACGTCACCGGTTCTGCCTTTTCCCTGCTTAAAGCATCTAGATGCTGGATGCGTTCCCCCGCAGCCTGAGCACTCGTGCTTATACTTACATGCTGCACCGAATTTACAGACTCCGGAATTGTATTGCCAACAAACCCCTTTTCTGTTTCCAGCCGAATGTCCCTGGGCTGATGGTCCACCGGCTCCCCCCTGAAAAAACTGGTTCGGAGCCCTCGTCGTCGTCATCAAGCGCATCCACAAGCTAATGTCCTTGTGGTCCCAACGCAGCTCTGGACGTATCGCTCTCCGCTGCCTGAACTGCTCGTCGTATCTCAGCCAGCCCTTGCCGCCATACACTCTATAGGCCTCCCCTATCGCATCCTGATAGCAGAATAATGCCGAACAGTACTCCGGGTGCTTCTCCCCTATGACACTGGCCATAATTGCAAACGCCTGCAACCAATTGGCAAATGTTCTAGGTATCAGCCGATACCTCCTCTTCTCTTCATCCTCCTTCTTGGAACTGTCTGGTTTTACTCTATCCAAGTTAAATTTTTCCAAAGGTAGCAGTGAAAATATTTCCACATACTCACCCTTCCACAGCTTCTCCCGTACCTCCTGTTTCAAGTGTGCTCCCAAAGGCCCTTCGTAACACACATACACCTCGCAACGCGCTGCATCCGCCAACCTGGTTATATCCTGCCTCTCTGCCGCCTCCACAGCTTTTTCCTTCCCCTGCGCAGAGTCACGAACCGTGGACTCCAGGGCTGGTACCGCCCCCGCCATTGTCGGTGCGGGCGTCCCAACCCCTGCTGTACTAACACTGCCCCCCACTGGTGGGACCCACGCAGCTGCCGGGCCACCCGCCATACGCTCTCCAGCCTCAAACCTCTGCACTAATTCCTTAATGCCTTCTAAAAAACCCAATAAACCTGATCCCCCCTCCGATGGGACCACCCCCCTCGCACTGTCCTCAGGCCTATGCGTATCCTTTCCTACCCTGCTTCTCCCTTCTAACCCCAGATGTGGTGACTCACCGGGCTGCACAGGCGTTGTCCCATCAGCCGACTGTCTGCTCTCCTCCTCATCCGCACTCCTGGAAGGGGGGGCCGCCTCCTCTTCTTCAGACGCCTCTTCCTGCTCACCGGAGTCCCCGTCGCCTTCTTCTATATCTGAAAGCCCGCCTGGTCTGGGAACCTTGGTTGCCGCCGACATCTCCATTCTCTCCCGCCTCCTTGCCGCGTATCCGCTCGCAGACTTTTGGACAGCCTTTGCAGGGCCGGTGCATGAAACCGCAGCCCTGTAGGCCTCCGCTCTTCCTTCTGCCTGCCTGCCTCTGCCTCTTTCTTTTCCATCCTTCCTCATGTCCCCTGCCGCAGAATTGGACGGCCCAGGGATAGCAGCATCTCTCCTGGCATTCATGGCGGGGCCCTCCGCCGTTATCCGGGGGGCGGGGCTCGCGCTCCCGGCTCTTCCTCTTCTCCCAGTCCCGCCATGTGTACACGCTCGCTCCCTGTACCTTGCCGCCATGGGAATGGTCTCTCCTCCGTTCGCCCGGCCTGCCTTCTTCTTCGCCGGTGGGCCTCCTTGCTCTCTATGTGCCGCCCGTTCAGGAGAGAAACGCTCAGGCGGACGGGACCTCCGCGCTCTGACGCCGCTCCTCTCTCCCGTGCTTGTCTGAGGTCCTGCTCGCTCTATAGCGGACCCGATCGCCTCCAGCAGCCAGTCCGTGCCCCTCACTGCAGCCTCCGCACGTAGTTGTGCCATGATGCGCTCCACTTCTGCCATGCTGCTCCTAACTTTCTTCCAGCTTTCTGTTAACCCCTCCCAGGTTAAACCTCTTATATATGACCCCTCCCTTCCTGTCCCTCCCCCTCGGCTCCATCTTAAACAACCCTTCCCCACACTATTACCACCGTCATGCACCCCCTCCATTTTATGCATTTCATGCTGCATTTTGGGGCTTCCTTGTCATGTGAAAGGAGTCATATAGTGCACGCTACTCCAGTGCACTGGTATACAGGCTCTGAAAGGAGAAAAAGATCAGAGGATCAAGAAGTTTGTTATGTACATTTGAAATCAGGATCTTTAACTCCAGGTCTATGTTTACAGCAGCAAATTGTTTATTTTGTTGATGAAGAGAAAGGTGTGGTTGAACATATAATTTGTAATAATTTATCCAGTGGCATAAAAGGAACCTTCCAGGTTAGAAGTATAGAGCTATTGTGCTTATTATTGAAAATGTAAGTTCCATGGCTGTCAGCCTTGTCACTACACGGTAGAAAGTTTCTTGAACTGCGATTACACAGACAACTTTTATTCTTGCATACTGAAATCTTTACTTGAGATAAAATCGTTACTACAAGAGATACCTGCGTGAATGTTATTGTCAAAATCCAAGAGGCATAAATAGATTAGAATTTGTTGGAGGACACGATCGGAATTTAGGACAACGGATTTTGTTGTCGGAAAATTTGAGAAAAGCTCTCAAATTTTGTGTGACGGAAATTCTGATGGAAAATGTAATTCATGTGTGTCCTGGATTAAAGGGATGATGTGGCAACCCTAGCCTACACACGGAATTTCCAACAACAAGCGCCCATCGAACATTTGCCATCGGAAAATCCGACCGTGTGTACAGGGCATAAGTTACAGCTATGAGAAGAAGAAAGGGTAATCAATAAAAGTTTCTATTATGTGATTAAACAATATTATGTTTAATGATACTAGAAACCTCTTGTATATGATGCAACATAAAATGTAGTGTGATACAAATAAGAAAAATAAAAAATCCTACAAGATTTTAGTAATTTGTGCGATTGTGTCCTAGCCTAAGTAGGAAAGCAAGTATAATAGACAGTATAGGTTGGTTGGGCATGCAATGTCAGCAGGATCCTAAACATAAACAATCGCATTATGTAAATATTCAAGTTTAGCCTATAAAGCAGGTAGGCATTATGCAAATCCTTCTACACCAGCTTTTAAAGTGAGAAAAATAGAATTCAGATTAGATTTTCTAGCCTGTCTGTTCACCCCCAAATAAGACTGGTTGGGGTTTGTCACAAGCAAACAAGCAAACAAAGATTTCCCAGCACACTTACCAGCTAGCCTGCAAAAAAAAAAAATTGACCCTGTCTAATGATTCACATAAATAACAGAGGGTTTAGTTTGCGCACAATTAACAATATACGCATAAGCCACAGTACCCACATCAAAGCTTCTCTGTGTACTGCGTTTCTAACACTATCATTTTAAGAGTCCCCAAGCTGGAGCACATATAGCAGTGGACAGATTAGGGGCAGGTTTGCCTGCAGGGAGCCCACTCCTCCTTAAAGGCACAGGGACACCCAGTAAGGGCCCAGTGGCAGCTGAAGGCATCCAGTGCGTCCCCATATCAAATTCAACTAATTGTACAAAAAAGGGTCAACCACCCCAACCTATAAGTAGCCTATGCAGTAAGGTGCACATGGAAGGGCAACATACATGACAAGCAAAGATTTTCCAGCACACTTAACAGATAGCCCACAAAAAAAAAAAAAATTACCCTGTCTAACAATCTGCATTAGAAATAGAGGCTTTTGTTTGCACAAATGTGTTGCCGTTTGTTGTTTTTTTCAGTTGGTTGAGGTTTGAAGGTATCCCATAGAACAGGGGTGTCAAACTAAATTTCATTGCAGGCAGAATGAGCATTATGGTTGCCCTCGGGTTGTATCTCTAAGACTATATAAATTTATCCAGGTGCAGGAACTTAACCTCACACCCCTGTCGAACCGCATTGAACAGTGGGTGTGGCCAAATGGCACTAACAGTGGGAGGATCTTAAAGGGGCAATAAATACCAGAAGTGTGTTATGTGCAGAGTTCAGGGGTGTGCAGTGTGCTGAGTGCAGGGTTCGACTCTCACCTCTGCACCACTCTCCCCCATCTCCCCCCTCTGCACACATCCCCCCCCCAAAAGCTTGATCGCATCTCGTCTACAGTGTAGGTGTCTTTGTCTCTCTCTAAAACTTGCAGGGACATCATTGGTTGGCATATGTGCATATGGCACAGATGATGATCAGATGATACTACAGTGCCTTGAAAAAGTATTCACCCCCCCTTGAAATTTTCCAAATTTTTTCATGTTACAATCAAAAACGTAAATGTATTTTATGGGGGTTTTATGTGATAGACCAACACAAAGTGGCACATAATTGTGAAGTGGAAGGAAAATGATAAATGGTTTTCCAAATTTTTTACAAATAAATATGTGAAAAGTGTGGCATGCATTTGTATTCAGCCCTCCTGAGTCAATACGTTGTAGAACCACCTTTCGCTGCAATTTACAGCTGCAAGTCTTTTTGGGTATGTCTCTAACAGCTTTGCACATCTAGAAAGTGAATTTTTTGCCCATTCCTCTTTGCAAAATAGCTCAAGCTCTGTCAGATTGGATGGAGAGCATCTGTGAACAACAATTTTCAAGTCTTGCCATAGATTCTCAATTGGATTTAGGTCTGGACTTTGACTGGGCCATTCTAACACATGAATATGCTTTGATCTAAACCATTCTATTGTAGCTCTGGCTGCATGTTTAGGGTCGTTGTCCTGCTGGAAGGTGAACCTCTGCTCCAGTCTCAAGTCTTTTGCAGGGTCTAATAGGTTTTCTTCTAAGATTGCCCTGTATTTGGCTCCATCCATCTTCCCATCAACTCTGACCAGCTTCCCTGTCCCTGCTGAAGAAAAGCATCCCCACAACATGATGCTGCCACCACCATGTTTCACAGTGGGCATGGTGTGTTCAGGGTGATGTGCAGTGTTAGTTTTCTGCTACAGTTCAATTTTGGTCTCATCTGACCAGAGCCCCTTCTTCCACATTTTTGCTGTGGTCCCCCACATGGCTTTTCTCGCAAACTACAAACAGGACTGCTAATGGCTTTCTTTCAATGGCTTTCTTCTTGCCATTCTTCCATAAAAGACAGATTTGTGGAGTGCACAACTAATAGTGCTCCTGTGGACAGATTCTCCCACCTGAGCAGTGGATCTCTGCAGCTCCTCCAGTGTTGCCATCGACTTCTTGGCTGCTTCTCTAAATAATGCTCTCTTTGCCCGGCCTGTCAGTTTAGGTCAGGGGTAGGCAACCTCGGCCCTCCAGCTGTGGTGAAACTAAAAATCCCATTATGCCTCTGCCTCTAGGAATCATGCCTGTGATTGTCAGGGTCTTACAATGTGTCATGGGACTTGTAGTTTCAAAACAGCTGGAGGGCCGAGGTTGTCTACCCCTGGTTTAGGTGGAGGGCCATGTCTTGGTAGGTTTGCAGTTCTGTCATACTCTTTCCATTTTCGGATGATGGATTGAACAGTGGTCTGTGAAATGTTCAAAGCTTGGATTATTTCTTTATAACCTAACCCTGCTTTAAACTTCTCCACAACTTTATCCCTGACCTGTCTGGTGTGTTCCTTGGCCTTCATGATGCTTTTTGTTCACTAAGGCTCTCTAACAAACCTCTGAGGGCTTCACAGAACAGCTGTATTTATACTGAGATTAAATTACACACAGGTTGACTCTGTTTCCTAATTAGGTGACTTCTGAAGGCAATTGGTTCCACTAGATTTAATTAGGGGTATCAGAGTAAAGGGGGCTGAATACAAATGCATGCATCACTTTTCACATATTTGTGAAGATTTTTGAAAACCATTTTCCTTCCACTTGACATTTATGTGCCACTTTGTGTTGGTCTATCACATAAAATCCAAATAAAATACATTTACATTTTTGGTTGTAATATGACAAAATGTGGAAAATTTCAAGAGGTTTGAATACTTTTTCAAGGCACTGTATGTGATGCCCCATTCCGCACTGCATCTCCCTTGTCCCGCTGTGAGTGCAGGGCAGGCAGGTGTGATGGAACCCGGACACCCTGACTGAGTATCTCTGCCAAGGTGTTGCTTCCCAAGCTCTGGACCACAAAATCAGTGAATCTGGCTATAGTTACCCCAAGAACTAGGCAACACCAGTTTGTGAGTAAACCAGAATAAGAACTGCTTTATTTGAAATCTCAAACAAAATATATACACCAGGAGGACAACCCCCTTCCTGATCATTAACAATACAACTGTAACCAGAATCATAGTTAACTAGTCATTTAAACCAGCCTAGGTGCCTAGACTATTTGGCCCCTACAACAGTGAATACAAAGGACACATTATTACAAGTATAAACACAGCCCGCAAGGGTTGTGTGCTAGTAGACAATCGCTGAGTTAATTAGCACAAATAACAATGGGTGAAAGACCCTTAGGAGGCACACTAGACCTACTTGCAATAAACACATTATAGCAGACAACCCCAGACAGGTGGCTTGCTGATGACATCAGCATCCGCAATGACTCCCACAGTGTGGAGCAGTCCTTACTGGAGATGTGGCATATAGGCCCTTAACATGGATTCCAGAGTCTGTGTGTCTTGGGGAGACATGGACTTGAATCCAAAGTAACATCACTCCAAGGGTCCCCAGGCATACGCCTCACAAAGTGTAGTGTTCCCTTAAAAGCCAGGGCCCATAGTCAGTAGGCAAGAGGCTAGCATTCAGTCCCCTCAAAAAGCCTCTGGCCCGGGTGAGTCTATCACATTTCTCCTCCATCAAAAGTCGACTAACAAGGTTTGGACATGCGTTAGTCGGGCAGAGTGAACTCATATAGTCAGTCCGCATGATCTCCATTCTTTTCTGCAAGGAATGGTGCAAGGAATAGTTGTCGTCAGTAAGTGTGGGGCAGAGGTCATTGACTCTCTGTCCAGCTGCCAGCGCTTCAGCTGGGTGGTTTGTAACATCCTGTGGCTTGGTCTCCTGCTGGGGGAGGGGCCAATCGCTCCAGCTTCCTGAAGCTGTGGAGGCACTGTAGGTGCTAGTCAGAGGCCAGCGGCACTCTGCCCTGTTGCCAGCGATTCAGCTGGGAGTAGAAGCTTCACTACATCAGCTTGTCGCTGGAGAGAGGGGCTGACTGCCACGGCTCCCTGGAACTCCACAGTTGTTGCTGGTGCTGGGCAGAGGTTGGTAGCACTCTGCCCTGTTGCCAGCACTTCTGCTGGGGACTATCTGCTCCAGCTAACCGTTGACTGTGGATCTGCTGCTGGGGAGGAAGGATCACCTCTGTCTCTCCCAAACTGTGTAGCTGTCAGGGCTGGCTCAGCCCTTCCTTCTCTCAGCTGTCCGCTAATTGCCAGCTCTCATCTCTCTCCACAGTTAACCAGCTGTTGTGGATCTGCTCATCAGTCCCGCCTACTTAAAGGTCTCCAGCTCACTTCATTCCTGCCTTCGCCTTGGTCACATCACAAGAAACCATCTCCTGCGTTCCTGTTTAAAGACTGGCTTTGCTGACATCCCTTCTGGCTTCTTATCCTGCTTGCTGTTCCTCTAATTGGATCCCTGACTTTTGGCCTGGCTGATTACCTGATCTGGTTACTGAACCCTTGCTTGGCTGATTACCCGATCTGGTTACTGAACTCTGGCTTGCCTGACTACCCGATCCGCTTACTGGACTCTGGCTATGCTTTGACTACGCTTACTCTATGCTTACTACGCTTACTCTATTTACCTTTTTATTAATAAACAAGTGTGATTTTACTGTACTTCTGTCTCAGTCTGGTTCATGGTTTCTGACAGTAGCTGCCATTGGGGAGGTGAGTCGGCTGCTTCCTCTTCCGTTCCATCATCTGGCTGCAGGGATGACATTTCTCTGTCACGGTCTCCCAGGTGCATGGATCCCGGCTGGGGAGTGAAGACAATTTCCTCCACTCTGTCTGACTGTTGGGAAGTGAGGATGACGACCTCCTCTCCCTTCTCCCCCTGAATCCTGATCTGTTGCTGGAAAGCGACCACCTCCTTCTCCCCCTGGGCCTCTGGAACTGCCGCAGGTGTGGGGCAGAGGTCTTGGACCCTCTGTCTGGTTGCTAGAGCTTCAACTTGAGAAGTTTCTTGTAACTCCACAGATGCTGCTGGCAGGAAATCCCATGTCCCTGTCACTGTTGTGGGAGAAAGGCTGACTGCCTCTTCTCTCAGGAAGGCTGAATCTGTTGTTGGTGCAAGGCAGAGCTCAGTGATGTTTGGCCCTGATGCCAGCTCTTCTGTTGAAGGCTCACCAGGTTGTTCTTCCTCAGCGGAAAAGTCTATTAAATCCCCAGTCTCTGGAACTTGTGTCTGGGGATAGAGGTTCACCATCTCCTGTCTGTAGAATGAAGAATATGTTACCAGTGCTGGGCAGAGGTTAGCAGAGCACTTCAGCACTTCAACTTTTGGGGACAGTCATCTCCGGAGTTTCCGCTGCCGATTCTGGGGCACGCTGCTGAACGTGTTCTAGCAGTTCCCTGTATACCCTTTCCAGATGCTGTTATTTCCTTAGCAAATATTCCAGATCAGGTATAAGCTTTGAGACCCCTACAAGACTGAGCATAGCCTCTCTGTTTTCTTGCAGGTCCTCAAAGGAAGGTTCCCCTTCATCGCCAAACACAGAAACATTTGTAAGGCTCTCACAGCAATCCAGCGCTGCCAAAGTCATATCCCTCCGGAGAGCATTCTGTTATCTCCCCCTAAATATTCCTGCTCTGTGTGTCATTGCAGTGCCCGATATCGATTGTCCACCTCTATCTCCTGCTGGACCAGCCTTTCAAACTCAGTCACATATTGCTCCTGGAGCTGCTCTCCCAGGATTGGCATCCGCAAATCCCGTTGGTCACTGGCCAGTTGCTCTGGGGTTGGAAAGCACTTGCCCTGGTGTATACCAGCGACCTGGAGGGCTTTAATCCAGAGCCCTACCTGAATCTGCTGCCTGAGCTCCAGGTATTCATCCGCAGACGCAGTCCTGGAGTATGCTGAAAGGACAATCTGCAGCAGCCCCGGAAACTCTGATGCCAGGTCCAGGTGACGGTGAAGTTTGCTATCCCGATCTTGGATCCCGGTGGAGGTTTGGATGTCTCAGACTTCATGAAGCATCCCACCGCTGCCAACCAAATGTGACAGAACCCTGACACTCTGACTGTGTATCTCCACCAAGACGTTGCTTCCCAAGCTCTGGAACACGAGATCAGTGAATCTGGCTATAGTTACCCCAAGAACTAGGCAACACCAGTTTTGGAGTAAACCAGAATAAGAACTGCTTTATTTGAAATCTCACACAAAATATATACACCAGGAGGACAATTCCCCCCCCCCCCCGGTCATATTACCCTAACAATACAACTGTAACCAGAAACATAATTAACTAGTCATTTAAACCAGCCTAGATGCTTAGACTGGCCCCTACAACAGTGAATACAAAGGACACATTATTACAAGTATAAACTAGTAGACAATAGCTGAGTTAATTAGCACAATTAACAATGGGTGGATAGACCCTTAGGAGGCACACTAGACCTACTTGCAATAAACACATTATATATAGCAGACAACCCCAGACAGGTGGCTTGCTGATGACATCAGCATCTGTGATGAGTCCCACAGTGTGGAGCACTGCAATACCAGCAATAAAGTAGAGTCTCCACCACCTTGTCTGATCACTTTATTTGAACCAGAAGTGCAGTTGCAACACGTCTGCAACTGCTAACGGGGCAGAATTCTACTCCCAGGAACATGTGTACAGAGTCCAGAGGAATCGCTTCCTTGTGAACTTTTCCTCCTTGCCCCTCAGGGCAGCAGTGATAGGCTCCATAGGCTAAATGTAAGCTACTTTAGATAGCCACAATAAATGAGTAGGGGGTGTCTCCTACTTCCATTATGTCAGTATGCAGGCCCTTGCCACATTTAACAGGTGACTAAGCATAGATTTCTTGCATGTTTGTTTTGGGAGATCAGAGTAGTGCATAGAGAACCTAGTAGGGTCCGAGCCCAGATGAAAGTCAGTAAACAGCCTAATAGTCTTCCCAACCTGAGACCAAAATCCATCCAGCTTCTTACAAGTCCAGAAAATATGTAACACAGTGCCCTCTTCCTCTCCACAGTGGCAGCAAGTGCTCACTGTCTAAGGGTAGATTTTCCATAGAAGCTCAGGGACCTTATACCAGTGACTAAGAATCCACTAGCCCATCCCCTGTTTTTTGCTTTCAATAGTGGACTAATGGGCAAAACAGAGAATGTACTCTTTGTTCAGAAGAGACCATTGGGCCCAGATCCCTTTTCCACTTCAGCAGGAACAGGGCACAAATCCTTTGGGTGGCTGGAGAAGCAGCTTAAATGCCGCCAAAACCCCATGAGAAGAGAGTCCAGATTCCAGTCAGAGATTCTCAAGTGGGGGTGTCAGAACTGGATGACACCCTGTTCCCACAATAATCCACAAAAAATTTAGTCAGTTGTAGTCGCCAGGAGTCCAACTGTGGGTCAAACATGTCTTGTATAGCCAATGGGGTCTTCAGGCCAGATGGACAGAGTCTGAGGTTTTCTACCATAAAACTGAAGAGCAAAAATGGGTCACATGACTACCCATGCTTCATTTTCATCCTGGTGTGCACTTGCTCCAAATGCCTTCCAACACTTTTTTTAAGGAGGTAAAGCAACATTTTTTGGGGGGGGATAAAGGGTTTATATAATTGAATAAAATCTAACCATTGTAAGCATCCCTTTCATTGTTAAATGATTTGTCTCAACCACCTAACTGCCAATTGTGATAAACAGCTTGGTCTGAAAAAAAACAGACTTACTGGCAGGACCAACAGGTGAAAATAAAGCAAAAAAGGGCTTAAAAAAATTTCTAGCCACCACATCTAAGAACTGGTAAGCTGCAATATAATAATTTTTTGTTTTGGAGTTTAATACTGCTTTAAGAATGTGATGATGCTTACCCTTTATGTTTGTCTTTGCTCTCCTTTGTAATTTATTTCATTCTCTAATTCTTCAGTGATCCGTGGAATTTCTTTTCCCAGAACACCATACTATTATATATTGTTTTTGACCACTGAGTTGTGTTTATGCTGTTATTTGAGGCCAGAAAATGCTACAGTGTGTTCTTGCATGTTTCCAAGTTTTTCCTCTGTGGAAAAATATAAACCTATTTTTCTGTTGGCAGTTATGTGTGTTCAAATGTTTCCATTTATACAGTAAAATATAGATGTATTTATAATGTGTTTAAAAAAGATCAAATACTCATGTTAACTTATACTTGCTGACATTTTGTCCTAGTTTTCTAAAGGATGAAGGAAGCCTTATAAAATGACCAGTTAGCTGCCAAGTGTTTGAACTGCCCTAGGTATTCAGGACACATTGTAACCAAATGTAAAAGGAATCTCTATAGAAATAATAAATCACATTGTGTTTAGCAATAAATTATTCGATTTTTTTAATACAGTGATTGTAAGTACCTAGCTCCCTCCTAATGTTAGTTTTCTGTAAACTCTTCTATTTCCTGTTCCCAGTTGTAAATATTGTGAACATTGTTGTTTGTTCAGTCATGCTGTAATAAGTTTGTTCTTTGCTGTCCAATTAAGCCAGCCATACATGTGTAGATTTCTCCATGTTAAGCTGTGTGGATGAAGGGAGCTCCATTTTCGGTTTTTGTATTGGCACCTGTGGCTGTCAAAAAGCGAACAGTCACTGCATCTGCTTATATGGAGCCACTGTTTGTCTGGCAATTTTCCACCGGTGTCTTTTGACAAGAGACGTTTGAAAAATGAACTTTTTCAAGTAGGGTGGTGCTGACAGGGCTACTGAAGGCTCGAATTTTGGCTGATTTAAAAGCGATACAGTCAGGGCAGGACTTAGGGTGGTGGGGGCCCCTGGGCTTGAGTCGCTTTCAGGCCCTACCTTCTATACGTTACCGTATTTATCGGCGTATAACACGTGCTGTCGTATAACACGCACTCCAAGTTTATGAGCGAATTTTAAGGAAAAAAACTTTTAGGAGGGAAGTTTAAGGAAAAAACTTACATTTAAATGCCCATCAATGCAGCCTTGCACAGCGTCCATCTGCAGCCTTGTCCATCCATCTGCAGCCTTGTCCATCCATCTGTAGCCTTGTCCAGTGTCATTGCAGCCTTGTCAGTGTAGCCTTGTCATTTGCAGCCTTGTCATTGCAGTCTTGAAGTTTAAAAATGGTGCCGCCGAGATACAGAGTCCTCTGTATCTCGGCGGCTCTCGGGTCCTCTCGGCAGCTCTCGGGTCCTCTCGCAGTCCCGAGCAGAGCCGAGAGTAGCCGAGTGTTTGGGTACAGCATCACACAACTGCGCAATTGTCAGTTAAATCGACGCAGTGCTGTATCGCAAAAAAAATGATTGAAGTGCAATATTTCTATTATTACATTGTTTTGTAAAATAAAATAGTTCAACTCACCATAAGCAGAATCAGTCGGAGCTTGAGCGTGTCACTTTCCAACGTCACCTGCCTTCAGATGCGGATTGTCACTTGCCACGTCACTTGTCAACGGATGCAGGGTGTCACTTGCCACGTCACTTGCCAGCGGATGCAGTGTGTCACTTGCCACGTCACTTGCAAGCGGATGCAGGGTGTCACTTGCCACGTCACTTGCAAGCAGATGCAGGGTGTCACTTGCCACGTCACTTGTCAGCGGATGCAGGGTGTCACTTGTCAGCAGATGCAGGGTGTCACTTGTCAGCAGATGCAGGGTGTCACTTGCCAGCGGATGCAGGGTGTCACTTGCCAGCGGATGCAGGGTGTCACTTGCCACATCGCTTGTCAGTGGATGCATGGTGTCACTTGTCAGCGGATGCAGGGTTTCACTTGCCACGTCACTTGTCAGCGGATGCAGGGTGTCACTTGTCAGTGGATGCAGGGTGTCACTTGTCAGCGGATGCAGGGTGTCACTTGCCACGTCACTTGTCAGCGGATACAGGGTGTCACTTGTCAGCGGATGCAGGGTGTCACTTGCCAGCGGATGCAGGGTGTCACTTGTCAGCGGATGCAGGGTGTCACTTGCCACGTCACTTGTCAGCCGATGCAGGGTGTCACTTGCCACGTCACTTCTCAGCTGATGCAGGGTGTCACTTGTCAGCGGATGCAGCGTGTCACTTGTCAGCGGATGCAGGGTGTCACTTGTCAGCGGATGCAGGGTGTCACTTGCCAGCTGATGTTGGGGGGGGTCACTTGTCATGTCGTCTGCCACCAGGTCGAAGGGGGCCCCGTCAGGTAGGATGTACGGGGGCCCCATGATTTCTAACATTCAGAGGGGGGCGGCAAACTACTGCCCGCTGGCCAGCTCGTTTCGTCAGCACCGCTGCTTATTTCACAGGGACCGATCAGGCTTGTGTATTCCCACTTCCTGGTAGCAGTGGAACGCACGATAGGGTGGACGTGATGTAATCAGCTGGAAATGATGCAAGACATGGGAGGCCCTATTCCACCGCTACCAGGAAGTGAGAGTACACAAGCCCGATCGGTCCCCGTTAAATAATAAGCAGCGGTGCCGGCGAAACGGGCTGGCTAGCGGGCGGGAGTTTGCCGTGGATCCGGCCCTGCCCACGGGGCCCCCTATTTGGCGGGGCCCATGGGCTTGAGCCCACTCAAGCCCAATGATAAGTCCAGCCCTGGATACAGTAGTTTCAATTATATGTACAGTTTTACTGACACATGTCAACGTGGTAAAACTGTGTTCAGGAGTTGAACCCATCATGAAGGGGTTTAATAAACACCTCTCTCCTTCAGTATTTGGTTCTGTTTCCTCAGTACAGTTATAGCCTTGTTTTTTTCACTTCTAAGGTGTTCTCTGCTTGGAGAAATGTACTGTATGTCACACTTCCCACATCCTTATATTTGATTAAAGGATACAGTGGGGAAAATAATTATTTGATCCCCTGCATAATTTGTAAGTTTGCCCTCTTATAAATAGGGGTCTATAATTTTTATCATAGGTGTATTTTAAATAATAGAGACAGAATATCAACCAAAAATCCAGAAAAAAACACATAAAACAAATGCTATAAATTAAATTGCAATTCAGCGAGTAAAATAAGTATTTGATCCCCAAGCAAAATAGGACTTGGTGGAGAAACCCTTGTTGGCAAGCACAGAGGTTAAGACATTCCTTGTAGTTGTGACCAGGTTTGCACACATCTCAGGAGGGATTTTAGTCCACTCTTTACAGATCTTCTCTAAATCCTTAAGATCCCTTGGCTTGCTGTTGGCAACTCAAAGTTTTAGCTCCCTCCCCACATTTTCAATAGGATTAAGGTCTGGAGACTGACTGGGCCACTCCATGACCTTAATGTGCTTCTTCTTGAGTCACTCTTTTGTTGCCTTGGCGGTATGTTTTGGGTCAGTGTCATGCTGGAAAACCCATCTATGACCCATCTTTACTGTTATGGCTGAGGGAAGGGGCCCTGTCCATTGGCCCCTCAATGCGGCAAAGTCAGCCTGTACCTTTAGCAGAGAAACAGCCCCAAAGCATCATGTTTCCGTCCCTGTATTTGACTGTAGGGATTGTGTTCTTAGGGTCATAGTCAGCATTTTTCTTCCTCCAAACACGGGGAGTCAAATTAATGCCAAACAGCTAAATTTTTGGTCTCATCTGACCACAGCACTTTTTTGCAATCCTTCTCTGAATCACTTAGATGTTCATTGGTATGACTGTACATGTGCCTTCTTGAGGAGGGGGACTCACCACGTTTGGAGGAAGAAAAACTGAAATCATTCTTTGAATATTTAAATAACAATAGAGGCATATCCCTGTCTTATGTTGCAAGTACCGATAAGATTAACTTCCTTGATCTCGAAATTAAAATTAAAAACAGACGGTTTGAATTTCAAACATACTTCAAACCAACTGATCGAAACGGATTTATCCCAACGGATAGTTGCCACCATCGATAGTGGCTCAATTCGGTTCCACGCAGTCAATTTTTAAGACTGCGTAGAAATTGCACTAATATTGAGACCTTTAAAGTACAGGCCAACATATTAAAAACCAGGTTCCTCAACAAAAACTATAATTCCAATGATGTTGACTGTGAATTTCAACATGCACTGGAAGCGAATAGGGAGTCCCTACTAGAAGTCAAACCTAAACAGGACCCTGACAATAATTTCAAGTGGGCAATACTTACCTCATTTTCCACTCAATACAGACAGGTCAAAGCAATCTTTGCCAAACATTGGGGCATCCTTAACCACTTCAATACAGGGCTTTTATACACCCTTCCTTCCCAGACCAAATTTTAGCTTTCAGCGCTCTCACACTTTGAATGACAATTACTCAGTCATGCTACACTGTACCCAAACCAAATTTTTATCATTTTTTTCTCACAAACATAGCTTTCTTTTGGTGTTATTTAATCGCTGCTGGTTTTTTTATGTTTTGCAATATAAGCGAAAAAAGAGAGAAATTTTTGAAAAAAAAAACACTTTTTTTTAGTTTCTATTGTAAAATTATGCAAATAAGTAATTTTTCTTCATAAATTTGGGCCAAAATGTATACTGCTACATATCTTTAGTAAAAATAACCCAAATTAGTGTATATTATTTGGTCTCTGTGAAAGTTATAGAGTCTACAAGCTATGGTGCAAATCATTGAAAAATGATCACATCTGATCACACCTGATGTACTGAAGGCCTATCTCATTTCTTGAGGCCCCAACAAGCCAGGAAAGTACAAATACCCCCCAAATCACCCCTTTTTGGAAAGCAGACATTCCAAGGTATTTAGCAAGAGGCATGGTGAGCTTTTTGAAGTTGTATTTTTTTCCCACAATTCTTGGAAATTTTTTTTTTTTTTTTTCACAAAATTGTTATAATAACAAGTTATTTCTCTCACACAGCACATGCATACTTGCAATGACACCCCAAAATACATTTTGCTACTCCTCCTGAGTATAGTGATACCACATGTGTGAGACTTTTACACAGCCTGGCCACATACAGAGGTCTAACATCCAACTAGCACCGTCAGGCGTTTTACGAGCATAAATTGCACATCTCATATGATGACAACCTATCACACTTTTGAAGGCCCTGGAGCACCAGGTCAATGGAAACGCCCACAAAATGACCCCATTTTGGAAAGCTAACACCCCAACATATAATCTATGAGGCATAATTAGTCTTTTGAATGGTTCATTTTTTTGCCGAAGTTTTTGGAAACTGTGGGGAAAAAATGAAAACGCATTTTTTTTTTTTACACAAAGTTGTCCATTCATAAGATATTTCCAACACATAGCATGTACATAGCAAAAATGACACCCCAAAATACATTCTGCTGCTCCTCCTGAGTATGGCAATACCAAATGTGTGAGACTTTTACACAGCCTGGCCACATACAGAGGCCCAACATTGAAGTAGCAGCTCCAGGCATTCTAGGAGCATAAATTACACATCTCATTTCTCAACCACCTATTACAATTTTGAAGGCCCTGGAGCACCAGGACAATGGAAACGCCCACAAAATGACCCCATTTTGGAAAGCTAACACCCCAACGTATAATCTATGAGGCATAATTAGTCTTTTGGATGGTTCATTTTTTTCCCGAAGTTTTTGGAAACTGTGGAAAAAAAATGAAAACGCATTTTTTTTTACACAAAGTTGTCCATTCATAAGATATTTCCAACACATAGCATGTACATAGCAAAAATGACACCCCAAAATACATTCTGTTGCTCCTCCTGAGTGTGGCGATACCAAATGTGTGAGACTTTTACACAGCCTGGCCACATACAGAGGCCCAACATTGAAGTAGCAGCTCCAGGCATTCTAGGAGCATAAATTACACATCTCATTTCTCAACCACCTATTACAATTTTGAAGGCCCTGGAGCATCAGGACAACGGAAACGCCCACAAAATGACCCCATTTTGGAAAGCTAACACCCCAACGTATAATCTATGAGGCATAATTAGTCTTTTGGATGGTTAATTTTTTCCCGAAGTTTTTGGAAACTGTGGAAAAAAAATGAAAACGCATTTTTTTTACACAAAGTTGTCCATTTATAAGATATTTCCAACACATAGCATGTACATAGCAAAAATGACACCCCAAAATACATTCTGCTACTCCTCCTGAGTGTGGCGATACCAAATGTGTGAGACTTTTACACAGCCTGGCCACATACAGAGGCCCAACATTGAAGTAGCAGCTCCAGGCATTCTAGGAGCATAAATTACACATCTCATTTCTCAACCACCTATTACAATTTTGAAGGCCCTGGAGCACCAGGACAATGGAAACGCCCACAAAATGACCCCATTTTGGAAAGCTAACACCCCAACGTATAATCTATGAGGCATAATTAGTCTTTTGAATGGTTCATTTTTTTCCCGAAGTTTTTGGAAACTGTGGAAAAAAAATTAAAACGCATTTTTTTTACACAAAGTTGTCCATTCATAAGATATTTCCAACACATAGCATGTACATAGCAAAAATGACACCCCAAAATACATTCTGCTACTCCTCCTGAGTATGGCGATACCACATGTGTGAGACTTTTACATAGTCTGGCCACATACAGAGGCCCAACATCCAAGTAGCACTGTCAATTGTTCTAGGAGCATACATTACACACAAATTCCTGCCAACCTATCATTGTTGAAGGCCCTTCATATTTCTAACACATAGCATGTACTGTACATACCAATTACAAACCAAAATACATTCTGCTGAGTAAAGGGTAAAGAAAAGATTACCTGCAGTTTTAGTAGTGCAGTGGTCCACAGAGAAGAGCATCGGTCCAGGCAGCAGGCAGGAACGTGGACAGCGACAGCAAAACAGGCAGCAGGCAGGAATAGTCAATACAGGTAGAGATGTCAGCACAGCCAAAGCATTAGTCCAGATAGCAGGCAGGGATATGGTCAGCAGCAGCAAATGGATCAAAGGATCGTCCATGCAGCAGGCAGGAATACTGTCCATAGTTAGTACATGCAGCAGGCAGAGGTATGGTCAGCACAGCCAGAGTATTTGTCCAGGGAGCAGGCAGTACCATCAAGCTTAGGGCATCGGTCAGGAAAGAATGGGGACAGGGGTAGAGGCTTCTCCCACCCAAATCGCTTTGAAGCCTCCGGGCAACCAGACCCTGTTATGGGAACACAGAAAACCAAAAACTGTTTTTCTGAACTCCGAACACTATTCTGGAGCCCCTCACATATGTGAGACCCCTGTGTAGCAGGGTGAAAGATCAATCCAAGGGGCAGGCAAAAACATGGTCAACAGGCCGAGGTCAGTGCAGGTAAAAGGCAGAAATAGACGGTAGGCAGAGGCATAGTCGATACAGTCCAGGGTCAGTTCACGTGAAAGGCAAAAACATGGCGGAAAAACAGTGCAGACGGTAGGCAGAGGAATAGTCGAGAAACAGGCCAGGGTCGGTTCACATAGAAGGCAATAATATGGTTGGTTGAGGAAGGGAAATATTCAGGACAGAAATTAAAAACGGGGAAATGGCAGTATTAGAAATATGGACTAATAATTTTCCAGAGTGTGATATCGCCTGAAGCATTCTCCGATGCAAAGGCCAGGTTGGGAGGGACAGTCGGTACAATGGAAGCTGGTATCTTTCCTAATTCCTCTTTTGGTGAACACCTGACATTTTTTTTGGCGTCGTCTTCCGGATCCTGTTGGTGGAATATGGTCTGGGAAATGGCGCTCATGTAGTCTGCTGACAGAATCGGAGCGAATGCTTTCTGGGGGGGATACTTGCTGATAAATCAGGGCAGTGACAATGTCTTCAATAAACTTTATGAAGGTGGTGGGTGTTTCTGTGGATTTTTGGTAGATTATGAAAGAATTTAAAAGGGCCAAATGAAAAAAGTAAATTGCGACTTTTTTGTACCAGAATAAGGATTTTCTTGTTGAAAGATAGGGCTGCAACAACTGATCATTTAAATCCACCCCCCATGTATTTATTGTACTCAGTGATACAGGTAGGCTTGCGAACGGTACCGCGTCTTCTGTGAAGTTCCACCGAGGTGTCATCGTGGATGGTGGACATGATGTACACGTCTTTTCTATCCCTCCACTTCACAGCCAACACTTCTTCGTTCCTCAAGCTTGTCGATTCCCCCCTTGGAATGTTTGTGGTGACAAGACACTGTGGGAAGCCCTTTCGGTTTTTTCTAGCTGTACCACAGGCCAAAGTTTGTTTGAGATATAGGTGGCGGAGAAGGGGCAAACTCGTATAATAATTATCCATATAAATATGGTACCCCTTTTGGAGGAGTGGGAATGCCAATTCCCAAACAATTTTCCCACTTATTCCCATGTACGAGGGACACTCAGGAGCTGGAGCTGGGAATCTTTCCCTTCGTACACGCGGAATGCGTACACATAACCGGTGGCACTTTCACAAAGCTTGTTAAGCTTCAAGCCATACCTCGCCCTCTTACTGGGTATATATTGTTTGATTCCCAGCCGGCCTTCTGGGAAAAAAAATGAATTAGGGGGCGAACTTTATATAATTTGTCAAAGTTTGGGTGATTTCGGGGGGGGCACTGTGAGTTGTCATTGAAATGCAAGAAGCGCATTATGATTTCGTATCGGGACCTGGACATGGCTGAAGAAAAAATTGGCATATGTTGGATGGGTTTGGTGGACCAATACTTATGAATTTCATTTTTTTTTGTAAGCCCCATGTTCAGGGTTAGGCCTAAAAACAATTTTAGCTCCACTGCTGTTAGCGGTCTCCACTCAAAGGGGCGGGCATAGCTGGAGCTGGGGTTGGTTGCAATAAATTGTTGGGCAAACAGATTAGTTTGGTCCACGATGCCTTGAATCAATTCATTCGGGAAAAATAAATTTAAAAAATCCATTTGTGAAAATCCTGCAGTGTTGACCTGCACACCCGGCTGTGCTGTAAAAGGGGGGATCGTGGCTGACCCTGTGGTAGAAGGCAGCCACAATGGGTTTGCCAAGGAATCTGGAAGTTGGGTTTGGGCCCTACTTCTTTGGCATCCACTTGTGCTGGGTCTTTTCTCCTGGGGTCTAGCAGCGCTTGTACTGGGCCCCTCCTCCTGGGGTCTACCGCCGCTGGCACTGCTGGTAGCTGCCTGGTTTTCAGACCGCCGTCTTTTTGGATGGACTACTTCCTCCTCTGATTCGGATCCCAATGTGCTGCCTTCGGGGGGCTCATATTCCGAATCAGAACCAGAATCTGAACTGAGCGGTGAGAGCTCCCCGTTGCTCTCATCGGTCAGACTCAGTATCTGGTATGCCTCTTCTGGGGTGTACATCTTTTTGGACATAGTGGCTGACTGGCTGTATGTACTCTGGTGGCAAGTGATGAGGTGGCGGGTACTCTGGTGGCAGATGATGAGGTGGCGGGTACTCTGGTGGCAGATGATGAGGTGGCGGGTACCCTGGTGGCAGATGATGAGGTGGCGGGTACTCTGGTGGCAGATGATGAGGTGGCGGGTACTCTGGTGGCAGATGATGAGGTGGCGGGTACTCTGGTGGCAGATGATGAGGTGGCGGGTACTCTGGTGGCAGATGATGAGGTGGCCGGTACTCTGGTGGCAGATGATGAGGTGGCGGGTACTCTGGTGGCAGGTGATGAGGTGGCGGGTACTCTGGTGGCAGGTGATGAGGTGGCGGGTACTCTGGTGGCAGGTGATGAGGTGGCGGGTACTCCTGATAGACAGGTACTCTGAGATGACAGGTACTTTGAGGTGACAGGTACTCTGAGGTGACAGGTACTCTGAGGTGACAGGTACTCTGAGGTGACAGGTACTTTGAGGTGACAGGTACTCTGAGGTGACAGGTACTTTGAGGTGACAGGTACTCTGAGGTGACAGGTACTGAGGTGACAGGTACTCTAAGGTGACAGGTACTCTTTATTTAGGAGGGGCGATCTGGGCACAGTAGTACATGTAATTAGTAACTCACTGTTAGCTGATCTCTTCTCCTCACACTGGATCGGTGTGTGAGGAGAAGAGCCCAGCAACAGCAGTTACTATCTGTTTGTTTACATTAGTGACCGGCTGTGATTGGACACAGCCGGTCATGTGATGCAGAGCCATGTCATTGGCTACAGTGATCGGGGCTGAGCTGTATCCAGGGGAAAAGCCTCAGCCCCGATCACCGCCCTGATCACCGATCTTCCGCCGGAAACCAGGAGAATACACAGCGCTTCCCAATGCCGCTCTGCATCCGCCGTTACCGCCGTTACCGACGCTCCGCCGCCCGCCGCCGCCGCCACTTCAGTACCCCCATCGGGGAACGGCTGTGTCCTGAGGGACACAACGGTACCCCGATCGCCGCTCTGCGGGCCCCCGGGGGCCCGCAGTAGCAGCAGAAAGCCGAAGACGTCATATGACGTCCACCCAGGATGGGAGATCCCATCTGTGGACGTCATTTGACTATGGCCGGGTATTGAAGTGGTTAAGAGTGACCGTATCCTTAATACCTCTTTGCCTGATCAGGCTAAGGTCATTTTTTTTAGAGGAGCTCCCACTTTACAAAGTAAAATAACCCCAAATATTGTTAATTTCCCTATTCGCAAATCTCTTTTCCACAAATTGAATGTTTTTTTTTTTTTTTAACATTGTATGCCAACATAACTCTGGCGTAGGACGTAAGACTGTTGACTTTACATCCTCTGTCACCAATAAAAAATACTCCATTAAACAGTTCTGTACGTGCACCACCAGTTATATTGTTTACCCGATTACCTGCCATTGCGGGAAACAATATGTGGGACGGACCATTCGTTCCTTCTCAATCAGTTGTCGAGCATATTGCTCTGATTAAAAGTGGTGACACCAAGCATACTGTCCCCAAACATTATAAATTACACTATAATCGTAATCTCAAGGGGACACAGTTTATGGTACTCGACAGGTATATCCCTCCTTGGAAGGGGTGGTTTCAAAACCAGAGGTGTTTCCAGATTGGAAACCTTCTGGATCTACGAGCTGCAGACATATTCCCCGTACGTAGAACTTGACATCAACTCTTTCATTAACAAAGCTTAAGAAATTTAAAACAGTTTACTTAGCTTGTTTATATACACATTTATTTTTGTATAGTTTGATTATTCTCTCTCTTTTTTCTGTTCTTATTCATCATATATTTTTTTTTTATTATTTACATATGACCTCTCATGAGAGTCCATTTCACATGTGTACACATAAATATTTATTTTCCCTGTCTTGAAATATATTAACACAATTCTCATCACGGCTACCTTTTTAGTGTCCCTTTTGATGTAATTCATAAACGTATTTCTTGTCCCAATTAATGACATGGGATGTTTAATTACATATCAGCAATCTTTCTCCCTTGGTCAATCTATACATGTTTACCACTTGTAACTCTTATGCCTGTACACACGAGTGGACTTTACGGCAGACTTTGCCCGGCGCACTTTTCGATGGACTTTATGACGGACTTTCCGAATGAACGGACTTGCCTACACACAATCAACCAAAGTCCGACGAATTCGTACGTGATGACGTACGACCGGACTTAAATAAGGAAGTTCATAGCCAGCAGCCAATAGCTGCCCTAGCGTGGCTTTTGTTGTTAGACACCTATATGTCATATATATATATGTTAGACACTTATATGTTATGTGCAATCTTCCAGCTTTCCAATATTGTTTTAAACTTTTCACTACATATAACGTAAGCCCGCAGTGCAGCTGATATGCATGACTTTATCTCACGATCGTGTGATTCCTGGCTATGTGATTGGACCAGGCATGGCCTGCCCAGCGGAGTAAACCTTTCCGCCTCTTGGAACGCAAGCCTACGTTGCTGAGGTGCATGACGTCATCGTGCAATTGTACGCCTCTCAGCGACCGGCCAAGTGATGCGTGCCGCGCTCCTCACATCGAGGCTTGACACACAATGAGCCGCTGTTATTTCCTTTCTCCAGTTACACGACGAATTGGAATATCTCATCCAGGGCTCATACAGAGGCGTGGTATTCTCGTTGATTGGCCATAAAACTTTTTCAGATCAAAGGCAACACAACTAATATACTTAGCACATATCACATATGAATTGAAGATACCTGTGATGAGAGAAACAACAAGGATTCAGTTTCTCCTTGTTGTTTCTCTCATCACAGGTATCTTCACCATATCTTTGGTCTCCTCCTTCACTCCTTCACTAGTTCTATTAATACTTTTCTTTCACCCCCTTGCCTTTCCATCACTGCTTGGTTGCCATTCTCACCACTCATCCCTCTTCTCTTCATGGATCTTTCCATCCACTTATGCACGTCACCATCTCCTGTTCATTTCACACCTAGGTTGCCTCCTGGTCCTATGCCTGCTTTGGTCGATGCCTGTTGGGTGCTACTGCTGGGATACCCACCCCAGCGCCCGGTTGGGAATACTTTTGGATGCTTGCGCTGCCCGGTACCGCATCACCTCCACATGAACCCGAGTGAGTCAATTGGTTTGGGGGTTCCTAACCTTACCCCTGTCCATGTTTACATATATATATATCTATATATATATATATATATATATATATATATATAGATATATATATATATATATATATATATATTTTATACCTTCTAATCTTATACTATTTCTCTTACTCTTAGCTACATCAAGTGCTTGCACCTGATGAGTGTCTTCCAGCCACGAAACGCGTAGAGCTGCCATATATTATGTTTCTGGTTATATATATTACTGTACAAGCTAACATCCAATATCATATTCCTGGATCATTGAAACCAGAGGTTTTTGCAGGCAGTATCATCCAATACATGTTTAACAGTATTGCTTTTTTGGTGCACTCTGGAAACTATTGTTTCCCATATCATGTGATATTCCAACATTAATTAAGATGTACTGTATTATCCTTTGTATTATTCTATTATGTTTTTATATTTCTTTACATGATGTATTCTAATTGTACTTTATGGCAATTAATAAATTCCAACTTTGTTCACCAATTTATTCCTTTGCAACCACGTGCCTCAATTAAAGTCCCACCCCCTTGCCCCTCCCCCTTTTTGACACATATCACATATGGTTCAAGCTGAGGTGTGGAACGCACGCTGGTCGGCCATTTTGTCTGATACCGGAAGTAACATTACCACCATGCGAAACACATTGGGGACTTGGCTCTCATGTATGGGAACACATTACCTATAAATACTTGGTGGGCTGCAGTGGAGGGACCCCCCAGACGATGTCAAAGGAGACGAAACGCATCAGAAAGGACTCCACTGCTGCCATTTGTTTTTAGAAAAAGCGCTGTTATTAACCTGCCAAATGTAAATTTCCTACTTTATTCAATTTTATCACATATCCAAAACGGAATTATGCTATGTGGCCCTTTTTGTTCTCCCCACTTTAAATCCATCCTCTGCATCCACGTACATCGGGTTACCACTTTTCAGGAGATACATTACTACAGCCATCTACCATCCTGAGGATAGCCGTATGTTCCTGTGGGAGCCACCAAGGATTCCAGTGCCCAGACCCATTGGTTGTTTACACAACACAAGCCCGTTTGACTCACAGAACATACGCTCTTGTGAGTTCAAACGCTCCGGTAAGCCTCACAGTTTTTGGTGGTGGTATTTTTCACTTCAACAATATACCCTGCTCACCGCGGTGATTTTCATATGAAGTTTTTTAATACATTTCATATGGAAATTTGAACTATATTTTGAGTAACTTTTCACTGGAATTTTTCTTGAAAGTCATCACCAGTCACAGTGTTTCTCATTTTTGTATTTTTTATTAATGATCATTGGTGTTTAGTACCTTTGTGTCCGATATTTGTGTTCAATCACGTACTATACATAAGCGCTACACTATTTTGTATTCATCTGCATTGCATTTATCTAATTTGCTGTGTTAGCTGCTATTTTTTCTAGGCAGCGCAGAATTAGGCCCCTTCAGGTCCGCCTGAATTGGGCCGTTCAGGTCCGCCTGTCAGTTTTGACGGCGGACCTGAACAGGCGCTCCATGTTAGCCTATGGAGTGACGGATGTCAGCGGAGACATGTCCGCTGACATCCGACCCAGTACGATCCGCTGAAAGCAGACGGATGGCCCTACGTCCAGATCCGTCACTGGCGGATCGGGTGAGATCTGATGAAAAGGGACACGCTGTCCATTTTCATCCGATCCCTCCATAGGCAGCAGCGGCACCTGACAAGCCCCTCCCCGCTCAGTGAGCAGAGAGGGACCTGTTATCCGCCGGCTCAGCGGAGATGAACGGACTGATCTCCCACTGAGCCGGCGGACCGAGGCGGGCTCCATGGAAACGGAGTCCGCCTCGTGTGAACGAGGCCTTATTTGTTACACTAAGCTGCTGTTACATATCTGTTTTGTTTCACTGATCCCCACCTGTTGTCCTCTCTGGTCCATCCCAGGTGATGTTACACCTGGGATTGACAGAAGAGGAGGGCCAGTGGGGATCAGCGCAGTACAATTAAGTATGCTTCTCTGCACCGCTCTGCAGATACATCTACAGTACACAATTCAACTAATTTGCTCACCTTGCTACAACATTTTCTCCTATGAAATCAACAGCCACTGATGAGGGAGGCAGGAAGTTTCTCCCACACTGCGCACCCTCTTCTAGTCCTGCAATGCCCTCTGCATTGACGTCACAGGAGCTGGGACTATAGGAGAGGCATTTGGTGTCAATTTACCCTAAAAGTACTCACTGTCAGTCAGTGCGCATGGTACCTCCATTCTGCAAATATACTGTACATCTGTTACAATGGTGAATTGCGGCGGAACCTTTGGGGACTCTCAGTTGAGAAACCCTAGTTTAGGATGCTTTGGGCATGTTTAACCTCTTCAGCCCCGGAAGGACTTCCCCCCCTTAATGACCAGGCCATTTTTACGGCACTGCGTTGCTTTAACTGACAATTGTGCGGTCACGCGACGCTGTACCCAAACAAAATTATTAGTAATTAAGTATTTGATCACCTCTGCGGTTTTTATTTTTTGCGCTATAAACAAAAAAAGGCCGACAATTTTGAAAAAAAAGAGATCTGACCCCAAATGACACTTTTTGGGGACCAGTGACATTATTACATTAATTAGTGCTATAAAAATGCACTGATCAATGTATAAATGACACTGGCAGGGGAGGGGTTAATGCTAGGGGGTAATCAAGGGGTTAAATGTGTTCCCAGGGTGTGTTCTAACTGTAGGGCGGATGGGCTACCAGGGACATGACAGAGATAGCTGTTCCCGATCACTGGGAACAGAAGATCTCTGCCATATCATCTGGCACAACTTGTTTACATAGGCAGATTCCCGTTCTGCCTCTGTATACCGCAATCGTGGGTCACCGGTGGACATCGTGTCCACCGGACCCGTGGGCACGCTCCCGCTGCACACGGCTGGCGGGCACGCCTGGTATCCCCTGTGCAAAGACCGATGTATACCTACAGCGGTTTGCGCAGGAGAGCCGACCTGCTGCAGTATAATGACGGTGGCTGGTCGGCAAGCGGCTAAAGTGTATCTAAATCCAAGAGCAAAAATGTTATATGTTGCAGTTTACCGATCCTTTGATGTGGTTTCCTTTTTTCACTGTTTTGTACTTTATCTTCACCTGATGATCCTGCAATTAACACGCTTACTCACTGTACTGTACTGCATCTATGGAGGGGTAATGTTGACAGCCTAAGCCCCCTTTCACACGGGGCAGATCTGCTGGACGGACTCCGCTAGCTCAGCATGGGATCGCTCTGTTGATCCTCGCTGAGCAGGCGGATGACAGGTCCGTCTCCGCTCACTGTGCAGGGGCAGACCTGTCAGAGCCCCATTCTCCTCTATGGGGAGATCAGATAAAAATGGACAGCTTGTCCATTTTTATCAGATTCCATCCGATACCATCCGCTGAATGGATGGAGAACGTATCACCAGCCGCCTGTTTTCAGCGGATTTTGTCGAATCGGATGGCAGGCGGGTGTGAGCGGACACATTTCCGCTGACATTCGCCTGCCCATAGTAGTCAATGGGTGGCCCGCTTGGATCCACCTGAAACACAGACGGGTGGATCTGAGCAGGCTGATCTTGTGAAAGGGGCCTAGGGCAAGAAGTGTGTTAGGACTACTAAACCACCCTTTCCCCATCTCCGTAACAAATTGGGAGGTGTTCTGTAGGTTCCAGAGGTAACCTAGGAGGGGCTGATAAAACGCTTTAGGTAGGATTTTAGTACAGCAGAGGCACTGTCTTGTCAGCACATTACTAGAAGTTATAAGCTCACTTGATTTCTGGGGCTCAACAATATTAAAGTGGTTCTTGTTTGTTTGCTACCAATGTCATGTATAGTTCATTTATTTCATCTGTAGATTTTCCAGAATTTGAGATCCTGCTTGGAGAGTTTGGAATTGAATTACTTGTCATCAAAGGATAAGCATCGCAGCTTGCAGCTACAAACATACAGGACAGGATGCCAAACAGTGGGCGAGTTTGATTTAGAAAGGTACGGGCAACATTTAATTTTTATATAAAGTTTCCTTGACAGTGTATTGTTAGCCTTCATTAAGGCAACTCTGCATTGATATAAAATTAAGCAAAGCATACACAGGCTGTATAGCAGGCACCTGCTCTGAACTTTACCATGTTCCCTTTTGCCTTACTTTTCTGCCAGAGCCCTATCAACACGCCAATACTTCCAGATATATTCCCATAAGCCTTTTAAAAAACAGTGCACCGTGCCAAAGTAGCCAACTGCCAGGCCCAAACACTATCACATGAGGAGGGGCCCTTATCAGACACTGACTTTCAGAAAATCAGTATTTGCATTGGAACTGGGGGTACAGCAGTGGTAGATTAGGGCAGCAGGGAACATCGTTGTATTGTGCCTATTATAAAGCCACCGTGATTTGGTTATTTTAGGTTGGTACAGAGATTCACCAACCAGATATTTTGTTTTTTAAAAACAGACACTTCTGCAAGTTAATACTTCAAGTAGAACTTTACCCTCTAAATCAAAATTGACCGTTTTTAATCCTTAGGCTACTAGCACTAGTAAATGGGTAGGAAATTATATCATATATACTTGTTTTAAACTTTTTTTTTATATTTCTTCAGTTACTTCCTGGTTTCAAGGCTTAGGCAAATGATGTAATACATCCCAGGAGGGGAGGAGGATTTATTTTCTAGCTAAGCACATCTTCCTGCCTGCATGCCTGATCTAAGGGCAGATGGATTTCAGGAAGTACATGCTATATGAATCATCTGCCCTTATACAAAGCCAGAAATGCTAGGGGGTGTTTTTCAAAATGATTTCCCAGCAAAATAAAATATAGAGACATAGACGGATGGACAAGTTGGCTTTGAATATTAAAGTGGTTCTAAAGGCTCAAGGTTTTTTACCTTCATGCATATGCATGAAGGTAAAATACCTTTTCTGTGCAGCAGCCCCCCCCCTAATACTTACCTGAGCCCCATCTCGATCCAATGATGTATATGACAAGCTAAGCTCTCTGGGGACGCTCCCTTCCCATTGGCTCCTGCTTCTGTCAATCACAGCCAGTGAACCAATGAGAAGAGAGAGGGGCCGGAGCTGAGCCACAGCTCTGTGTGTGAATGGGCATGCTGCTCACTCTGGGGGCACTCGGCAGCAGGGAGGGGCCAGGAGCGCCGGCGGGGGACCTGAGAAGAGGAGAGTCGGGGCTGCTTTATGCAAAACCACTGCACAGAGCAGGTAAGTATGACATGTTTGTTATTTAAAAAGAATACAATTGCCTTTACTATCACTTTAAAAATGTATTAATTATCATGTTTGGTTTGTGATGCTCAAATGCAGTGTAGTTCTCTTTTCAGTACACTGTATTTTTTACTTCTGAGAATTGGCATGGCTGTTTCTGGAGTCTTTGTGAGTGCAGTACATTTGTTGTACCAGAAATTGCATGGACCAAATTTCATCACCTGGCCACTGACACGTATTACTTATGTGGTTTTTGACACACATTTATTACGTTAAATAGATGAAAAAAGACCAAAAATCTGATTTGCCATGCCCATAAAAGTGCAAATAAGAAAGTTATTTTACGAACATTTAACCTCAACCTAACACCTTCAACTTGACCCTGAGCTGAACTGACTTACTTTTCCGACCCTAATGCCGCGTACACACGATCCACACAAGATTCTGCCAGCAAAAGTCCGATGTGAGCTTTTGGTCGGAAATTCCGACCGTGTGTATGCTCTATTGGACTTTTGCTGGTGGAATTACTGCCAGCAAAAGATTGAGAACAGGTTCTCTATTTTCCTGTCTGAAAAGTTCCTATCAGAAATTCCCTTCGTCTGTATGCAATTTCGACACGCAAAAAACCACACATGCTGAGAATCAAGTACGAGACGGAAGCGCTCGGTCTGGTAAAACTAGCGTTCGTAATGGAGATAGCATAAATTTTTGGATCTTTCAATGCAGCGCATTCTTTCGTTCTTTATAATGCTAGAAGAATTAAGTTGTTTTGCTGCTGATATTCACACAAAGTTCTGACAAACTTATTTCTTTATTATTTCTTGTGATCTCCTTAATAATATTTTTAGTTTTTAAAGCCAGATCTCCATAATAAAAATGTTTAGAATTATTTTTTATAGTGATTTTTAAAATTTTTTTTTTCAAATCTTTATTTATATGATGGGCAAAGACACACGAAATACAACATCTCAAAGACATATATGGAAAAGATACCATATCTATATGTGAAGTGAAGAAAATTTTGTTTTTGACGCGTCGTGAAGGCGCACTGCAAATCCCTTTCCCACGCATCTGGGAAACGTAGGTGATGACCATCTGGTGGCGTAATCAGCAATTGATAGGTGGCCGATAAGGTGTGGGGCATAGCACCCTCCTCCAAACAATAGGTCTCTAAAGTGGTCAGAGTTTGATCGGGGTTACCAGGTAGGGGTATTGATTTAAGGAAATGACAAAGTTGAAGAGCCCTCCAATAGTGAAAGAGATCATCTGGATTCATAAGATCAGTCACAGATGGCCACTTTCCATTTACAAGAAAGTGGGAGCCTTGGAAATATCCCGCCGTCTTCAGGGAGCAAAAGATGGGACCTGTGTATCCCGGAACAAACTCTGGGGTTCCCAATATCGGGCGGAGTGGGGAATCTAGTGATGCAAGGCTAGAGCGTGTAAAGAGAGTCGAGCATATTCGCGTCGTTGTACCTATCAGGGGGTGATTCTTCACGTCTCTTGGCAGTGAGTTATGACACCAAGAGGCCCTGTTCAGGGGTATGTCACACTGGGTCTGTTCAAATCAGGTCCATTTTCGTGGAGTGGTGACGGTTCCAGTCGATAAGTCTGGTCAGATGAGTCGCTTGGTGGTATTTGCGGAGGTCTGGTACTGCCAATCCTCCATACAGCTTGGGCAACGTAAGCTGCCTTCTGCTGAGTCTAGGCCTTTTATGGGCCCATATGAAGTCGAAGAATAGAGCTCTGGTCTGGTCAAAGTAACTAGAGGGGATTGGGATCGAGAGGGCTTGGAGAAGAAAGAATTTGGGAAGAACGCACATCTTGAGGATATTGCATATCCCAAACCACGAATGTAGCCCCTTTTGCCATTTGTTAAGCAGAGCTCGAACATCTGCCAGCAGTGGGGGGAAATTCAGGGGGAATATCTGAGATATTTTGGGGGGGGATACGTGTACCAAGTATTTCAGGGCAGTATTTGTCCATTTAAATTTAAAACTGGCTTGAAGGGCTGTGAGAAGACGTGGGGAAATTCCTATGCCCATTGCTTCGGACATGCTGAAATTAATCTTCAAGTTCGAGAGACTACCATACATTTTAAATTCACTTAGAAGGTTTGGGAGAGAGACCACTGGATTGGTAAGTGAAAACAACATGTCGTCCGCGTATGCGGCAATCTTCTGTTGCGAGTCTCCCATAACCACTCCAGTGATGTCCGGGTTGGCTCGCACAGTACGCAGAAACGGTTCCAGGGACAGGGCGAAAAGGAGCGGAGATAAAGGGCACCCCTGGCGTGTTCCGTTCTTGATCTCAAAGGAGTCCGATAGAACCCCGTTGGCTCGGACAGGAGCTGAGGGGTCACCATAGATCGAGTTTATCCAACCTAGCATGGTGTTGCCCAGACTTATATTTTTCAGAACAGAGGTCATGAATTGCCAGTTCACCCTGTCAAAGGCCTTCTCCGTGTCCGTGCTTAAGAAAATGCAGGGAATCTTACTGTTATTGACCACATGTAGGAGGTTAAGGACTTTAATTGTGTTGTCCCTGGCCTCTCTGGTCGGAACAAATCCAACCTAGTTCAGATGGATCAGGGAAGGAAGGTAAAGTTGGATCCTAGTAGATAGTAATTTCGTGAAAATTTTTAGATCTGTGTTGAGTAGGGAAATCGGCCTATAGTTCCCACAGGCAGTAGGATCCTTCCCATCTGGGGATCACCGTGATATATGCCGAAAGAGTGTCTCGGGGAAATGTTATATCGGATCCCAATGAGTTGAAAAATTTGTGCATAAATTTCTCGAGGAACGGCAGTAGGATTTTATAGTATTGTGCGGTGAGTGGCCCCTATTGCTGACTGTATCTCCGCTTTGTTAATGGGTTCGTCAAGCAGTTCTCCCACTTCTGTGGGCAGTCTGGGCATGTCTGAATTGGTCAGATAGTCCTCGATCTGGGAATGTGGGGTAGCTGGGTTCTGCAGGTTGTAGAGGGACGCATAGAATTCTTTAAACTCTCTTACTATATTGCGTGGGAGTGTGGTCTCTTGGCCGGAGGACGCCGTAATATGAGGTATGTAATTTGCCAATACCTGATCTCTCAGGGATTTGGCTAGGAGCTTACCACATTTATTCCCAGATTTGTACGATACCCGACGACAGACCTGAATTGCGGCCTTAGCACGAAGTTGCATTAAGAGCGGTAATTTTTTTACGTAAAAGCAATATTTCCGTCTCCAGGGTAGGAGTCTGGGCATGCTTGTGTCGGCCTTCAGCAAGGTACAATTGGTTAAGAAGCGACGTCATCTGTTCGGAACACTGCCTCTTAATGCGTGATCCATGCTTAATGAGTACTCTGCAAATCACCGCCTTGTGGGCTTCCCACACAATGCCGGGATTACTCTCAGGAGTGTCATTGGTTTGAAAATAGCAGTCTAGCTCCCTGACTACGTCTTGAAGTACTTCTTTGTCCTGAAGGAGGCTTTCATTTAATCTCCAGGTCCTAGAAGTGAAAACATCAGTCAGGGCGTAGGACAATAGAACAGGGGCATGGTCAGACCATGTAATAGACCCAAGTAGTCAATCCTCGAATATTGTTTATGTGGTGCGGAGTAAAAGGTGTAATCCCTTTCAGTCGGGTGGATGAGTCTCCAGGCATCAATCAGTTGTGCCTTATGTAGCGAACGTGCAATGCGTTTCCTAATACCAGGTGTGATTGAGGAGTGTAGATGTATCTTCAGAAGGGATTAGTGGGTCATTGAAATCCCCACCTAGTAGCAGTGGGCCCCTAGAGAACTCTAACAATGTGTCTATCATTTTGGTGATAAAGTGTATAGTGATTTTTTTTCCTTTTTTTATTTAAATCAAGATCTCCTTTTTTTTTGATTATTTTAAAATTATTTTCTAGTGATCTCCATCATTTTTTTTATTATTAAGTTACCACAGCAACATTATTATCTTGTATTTTTTAACCTCAAGGAGGTTGGTGTCCCTTGTTAATTTGACATTGTATTTATGAAATGTACCTGCCTACTCACAAACAAACTGTCCTTTTTTAATAAAAACACATAGGCAAGTATTTGTTGAAAACAAAATTACCATTTATTCTGGGTCATAACAAAAGAAAGAGAGAAGGCAACCCTGGAGAAACTGCAGAAATTTGCAAAGCCTTTGTACCCCAGGGCACACATTAACTATTTGAAAAAGAAAATTGGTAGCCTGAGGAGTCCATACAATAGGGAGCCCTGGACTTCGAGAGTTTAGGAACAGCAGCAGATCACATATATATCCCCAGGCTGTGGTACTACAGCCCGTGTCTTCTGTCAGACCCGACTGAACCCAAGCCATGACTCTCTTGTCTTCCTTCCACGCTTCCCTGCACGCTGTGGCTTTGTTTGTCGAGTTATGGCAAGAGGTGGAGAAGGAGGAGGATGGACGAACTCAGAAAGGTGTGTATTTTCTGTCATTTGGCCGCTCAACCCCTTATTTAGGGTCTGTAAAATGATGTTCTCACATAAGAGGCATTGGCCCTCCTCCATTTCCTGCATTTTTGCTGCTGCCTCTTGAACACTGGGGGGGTTTCTCAGGGTCGCGTGAGCATCCCGAATGAGGGCAAGTGCTGCTTCCTCCACGTTCCTCCCCTTCATGGGCCTTTTGGGTGGAAGGCGGAGGGGAGGGACCTGGGATTGGGTCAGTCCACTGGGCCTGGCCACCTCCTGGCTGCCACTTCCCCCTGGCACCTCCTGGCTGCCACATTCCAGACCCTCATCCTGGCTGAGGCTTTCCTGTGTATAAAAAAGGGACATAGTTTTAGTTTTTGCTTCATCAATCACACACAATTTTCAGCTCATGACTGTTGCAAATTGAATGTTAATAAATAGAAGACTATCATTCTGACCCCAGCATTTTTCATTCTTGGCCCAATCATTTTTGGTCACTACTGTCTATTGATATGTAAAACACTTTTTGTTCAATCATTAATGTCTTATCAAAATAACATCTAGTTAACATCATTAATTTTAGGACAAGAAATATGTAGAAAAATACTATACCTGCCTCAAGCTGGGCTTCTCCACTTCTTCCTGGATGGAAGGCCCAGGTCGGTCCTCAGAAGCCTCAGCTGGGAGGGAAGGAAGTGTGGAAAGTGATTTTTTTTTTTATATTTATTTCAATGTTTTTTTATTAAAAGTAAGAAGATACACAACGGTAGTAAATTTAACATAAATGGACACATACATTTCTCAGGTCTACATAGCAATAAGAACACTGTTACATTAATGATACTTGGAAGAACGATCTAAAAAATCATCAACTATAGATCACTTAATACCAGAGAGTGCCTCTGGTAAGCACCCTAAGATGTAAGAACAGAGAACAGTCATAATGCAAAAGTTGGCAAATACAAAGTAGGTCCATATTGAACCAAAGTAGCTTTAAAACGTATAACGCACTGTGGGGAATGTATTGTAAATAGCTATTTCACAATAGGGGGTAGTCGGAAGGGACAGTAAGGGAGGGAGAGGAACCTTGGATAGGAGATTACAGGGAAGCCCCACTAGTCAAATTCCTGAGAATAAGATCACAATAATAGGGAAGGTGTGGAAAAGTGATGACCTCACTTCAGTCTGGTCTTCCAAAAACCGCATTTTGTTGTAGTACCACAGACTGGGTACATACACGTCCTCTGCTGCTGCTCCTGACCTCTGGGATGCCAGGACCTTATTACGCTCCTTCTTGTTACCAAATTTCCTGTCCAAAAATCGCGTGCGCGTGGCGCTTGGCGCCAATCACCCTATTTAAACTGTCAGCACATTTGGCCCGGTGCTGTCCGATCTGCAGCTCCCAGTATCCCTGCTCCTGCTTACCTGTCTGAACGTCTGATCTCCTGATTACCCGGCTTGCACTTTGGATTATCCTTTGTCTTCTGTCTGCATCTGCCCCTGGCCTGTCTTGACTACGAACCTGCCTGCTCCTCTGTACTACGCTGCCCGCCTGTTGCCGACCCTGCCTGTGACCCAACCTGCCTACTCCGCTCCTGCTTTGCACCTTCTGCCTGTGCTTCAGCTGTCTGGTGATCTCCCAGCCACCTTCACCGGGATCCTCCTGATGCTGACCCTGCCCTCATACCACTCTGTGCTCCCGTGCCTCCTGTCCATACTACCAGGGGCCAGGAACCAGATACGTAAGGGAGGTCTTCCCCTGCTATATCGGGCTCATTGGTTAGGTACGTGGAAGTCTGACATCCCCATTTTGAATCCCAATTTTTGTGCATCTTCAAAATTTGGCTTTTACAGGGGTGACATCACCCCATCTGATGAAGGCAATATGAACACAGTTTTGACATACTAATGTCTGATATTGCCTTCACTTTTTGCACGTTGAACTTTGTAAGTTCCAGAGTTGTGTATGTTATAGTTTGAAACATGCCTGTTAAAGCAAAATATAAAACTAAAAATGTCAAACTTAATTAAACAAAGATGTATTTTTGGTGGAAAAATGTTTTACAACGCACATGTGAATGTGCACGGAGTAAAAGTTTTTATACTCAACAATGTGTGGCTTCTTCTTTCAATGCTCAATACCAGTTTTTGTATGAAGTTGGTGTTTACAGTGACAATGGGGGTTATTTAATAAAGCAAAATCCACTTGGCACTACAAGTGCACTAGGAGAACCTAGGAGACAGCTAAAAGAAACACAAGCAGTAAATCAAATTCAAGATGATTTCAGATCAAAATAATTTTA
This sequence comes from Aquarana catesbeiana, assembly GCF_042186555.1. NCBI lineage: Eukaryota > Metazoa > Chordata > Amphibia > Anura > Ranidae > Aquarana > Aquarana catesbeiana. The sequence continues at coordinate 193,379,164 of NC_133330.1, read as the reverse complement.
TATTTTATAAAAGAATCAAAAATTTGCTGGCATAGCAATGGCCCCCCTACCCGTAAAATAGTCCAGATACTTTGGCCGCACATCATGGACGCTTTGGGTGGGCAAGCCAGGACAGCCAGCTTCCAGGGCCGTCATTGTATTTATGTCCTGAATTGTGGCCTCAGGCCCAACTGAGGCCACATAATTTGGAGCATTTCTCCTTAAATAATTATGTAGAATACAGAATGCTAGCACTATGTGATTCAGTTTATACTCCGCCATGTTGATTGCCATAAGGAATAGGTGGAACCGGCTGACCATTATACCAAACGCATTCCCCACCACTCTTCTGGCCCTGGCCAGCCGGTAATTAAAAACCCTTTTCTCCGGGATGAGGATCCTCTGGGGGAATGGCCTCATCAGATGTTCACCCAGACCAAATGCTTCATCTGCGACAAACACAAATGGGAGTCCTTCCACGTTCTCTTCAGCAGGTGGCAATCCCAAGCCACCACTCTGGAGACGTCGGTAGAACTCAGTCTGGGCAAAGACTCCACCATCCGACATCCGGCCATTCTTCTCCATGTCCACATATAAAAACTCATATGTCGCCGACACCACCACCATCAACACGATACTATGAAACCCCTTATAGTTAAAAATAGTATGACCCTGAGTGGGGTGGTGGGACGATGTGGACATGTTTCCCATCGATTGCCCCTCCGCAGTTGGGAAAGTCCCACCGCTTGGCAAACTGGTAGGCCACAGTCGGCCATTCCTATGGCATTGAAGGAAACTGTGGAGTCAAACCAGAAAAAAAAAAATTGTACTTTTTGCACATAACATTGCAAGCAGATTAGACACAAACATTCTTGGCCAACATCAGTATAACATTTATTTTAAGGAGTATTTAAAGACAAAAAGATAAGGTACACTTACAGATTCCTCACCCCCTCTGATGACCCATTATAAAAATTTTGGGGGGGTTCTAGGTCAGTTTGGGACCCAAAAAAAAACCTCTGGCACTCTGCCTGAATTTAAGGACAACAATAACATTTGTACACATTTTAGGGAGTGTTTAGGGTAAAGCACTACTATGGAGCTGACAAAATACAAGTGACCAGGCTAGGTGTATATGGGCCCAGGATAGCATGCTGGATAGGTTAGTGAAGGCAAACACGCATGACGGACAAAAAAGGAGCATTAAAAACTTCCAGTATGCATGAGGGAAAAGGGGACATTCACAGCATATTACAATCATGGTAATTAGGGAATGATGAAAGAAATACAATACATTAGCAAACATTAAATACATAGAATGTGATAATAAAGGAGAAAACTTACCTTAATATAGTCCTTCTCCAGGACCTGTATGATGGCAGAACAGGTCTCTGGAATAATGATCCCCAGAGCCTGGGGGGAGATGCCTGTTGAGAACTTCAGGTCCTGCAGGCTTCTCCCTGTCGCCAAGTACCGCAATGTGGTGACTAGCCTCTGTTTGGGAGTGATGGGGACAGCAAAGCCAACAGACGGTTAAAAAACAGGGCCCGTCATCTGGAGAAAATTCCTGAAATCATTAGGATTATTCTCCTGGATCTTCCGCAACAAAGGCATATGACAGAATTGGTCATTCTGGAGCAACCAATTCTTGGTCCATGAACTCCTCCCCACCCTGTTCATGGAGTGGGCTTGGGTCAAAACAAGAACCCCAACACCAAGCCCCCGCACAGCAACGAACTCTACGATGAGTACGTAACCGCAACATGGCTTCAAAGCGGTCGGCTGGTCAGAACGAACGAGCTAACAAAAAGCAATGAAAAACAGAAAGATCTGAGAAGAGCAAGCTGAAAATCAGAAATGAGCGGACAAGAACGCACTGAAAAACAAATACATACTATAATAATAATAATAATAATAATAATACGCGCTGAAACCCAGATGCAAACTGACTACACGCACTGAAGAACAGATACAAACCCACAAGCACAAACTGAAGAGCAGTAACGATCTGAAAAGCACAAGGCTAAAAAGCGCGAATCGTCTCTCACCAAACTTCTACTAACACAAGATAAACACGAGATTAGCAGAAATAGCCCAATGGGTGGCGCACTTCGTATGGAACTTCCCTTTTCTAGTGCCGTCGTACGTGTTGTACGTCACCGCGTTCTTGACGGTCGAAAGTTCAGAGAACTTTTGTGTGACCGTGTGTATGCAAGCCAAGCTTGAGCGGAATTCCGTCGGAAAAACCATCCAAGGTTTTTCCGAGAAAATTCCGATCATGTGTACGCGGCATTAATTTACTTTTTTTTTACTTGTGTTAAAAAAGTTCAATACAGCACTTTTTTCCATGATCCAGCTCTGCCTTTTCTGTCCTCGTCTGAACCTGGTTGCCACCCCCATGTCTGGTTTGAATGATGCTCATTCAGCCACAGTTTGTATGTCCAGGGAGTCAATAACTCACCCTGTGGAAAAAAGTTAATTTTATTTTTAGTCATGAACACAAAGATAGTAAAAAAAGAAAACATACACCTTCACTAGTGGGCCATTGCCTGAGGTAGCAAGGTTCAATGGATCAGTGCCAAGCCTCAAAATGAACAAATTGTTAAAACGCTTTCCTAATTTTGTTTCCCTCTTATGATCACCTCTGGACATGTGTGTCTAAATACGGTACATCAAGAGTACTCTAGGGGTAGCAGGTGCAGGGGATCGTGCATGGAGTCAGAAGGCTCTTTTTATGTCAGGAAACTTGATACCATTTCTATATTCACTGTTTATTGCCCCTGTAAGTTAAAATATATTTTTAAATATAAAAGCACATCCTATTTGTTTTCAAGAGCTTTCTAGCAGCATTTTTTTTACTATATAAGTACAGAAGGGTCAGAGCTTGCAGAAAAGGACATCATTCAGGTTTGCCTAGGGCAGTGTGATATTTAAACATAACACAAGTAGCAATTTTGCATTAATAGTTTATCCTAGAAAGAAAGAAAATAAATTGCAGAGAAACATGCCACAGTTTGTCTGATTGTTGTAAATCCACTTGTCAACCACAATGCATAAGTGGAAGTGGTTTTATGGGGTTATGGCTGAAGCCATCAGCCATAGCCCTGGAATTTTGTTTTCAGCTGGCGATTCTCTTTCTCATGAAAGATGTCAGAGCAGCTAATTAGCTTTCAGAAGCAGCAGGGGGTGTGTTCCCCTCCTGCCGCTCACTGGTGTTTCTCGGGCTTACAGTCCTTACCGGCAAGCCTGGGAAACAATCAGACGTTTGCGTGGTTGGTTACAGAGGTGAACAGAGACCAGATTGTCTCTGATCACCTCTATGATCTATGAGGACCAGAGCAACGTTGTGAGGTCACTTTCAGTCTAGGGCAGAAGTAAACAATTTTTTTTTTTTTTTAAGCACAAGACCAAACATTTTTGGGATCTTTTGCTTTCAAAAGATAGAGGAAAGATTTGCAGTTCTTATAGGGAAAAAAAAGAGGACCTGTCAGTTTACATTCCTTGTAATAGGAAAAAAATGATTACAAAAAAAAAAAAATTAAGGGACAGTGTAAAAATAAAAAATAAAATAAAGAAAAAAAAATGTAAAGTACGCGCAGAAGCAAATGCATACGTAAGTCGCGCACGCATATGTAAGCGGTGTTCGCACCACACATGAGGTATCGCCACAAACGTTAGAGGGAGACCAATATTTCTAGCACTAGACCTCCTCTAACTCTGCCAAGTAAGCTGTAAAATTTTTTAAAGTGTTGCCTATGGAGATTTTTAAGTATCGTAGTTTCTCACCACTCCATGAGCGTGCACAAATTTTTAAGCATGACATGTTAGGTATCTATTTATTTAGCGTAAGATCATCTTTTATTATTTACCAAAAATTAGGTTATATATTGTGTTTTTTTATATATATATATATATATTTTTTGCATTACAATTCATTAAAGTGTTTTTTTCCAAAAACATTGTATTTGAAAAACCACTGCGTAAATACCATGTGACATAAAAAATTTGCAGCAATCGCCATTTTATTCTCTAGGGTCTCTGTTAAAATTATATATCATAATATTGTATGTATATATATATATATATATATATATATATATATATATAAAATGTTTGGGGGTTCTAACTAAGTATGTTTCCAGCAAACTTGTAAACAAAAAGTGCCAGGAAAGGCCTGTAGCTGAAGTGGATATGCTGTACATAAACAATTTATTTCAGAGAAGTGGAGGGACAGATTTATAGACTGGGCATGCTGTTAGAAGATATCCAAGAACAAATAAATAAAAACGATGGGAGCCTTACTGAATCTCTACCTTCAATCAAGCCACATCAAGCATCTGTATCACCAAATGCAGAGGTACGAAAAGCACTGGTAAGGCCATTACTAATATATATAAGTGATATATATATAAATTAAAAATAATATATAAATGATAAATTATAAAAGCTAACTTTTTTTTGCCTACTTTTTTAGATGAGCTATCCTTGAAGCACCAATCCTGATGCAGGGTGTTTATGTGTTTGCAATTACATCGCAATTAGCCCACATTCTGGTAGTCCATTTGGAATTAGGATGCAAGCCTGTACCTGAGAAATACTAGGTTTTCACAAGGCCCACTGCGTGAAAAAGTGTTGTAAATTAGGTGTTACAATTTATAGAGAAATATTATACATTCTAATAATGTGAGACAAAAAAATCATGTTAGTAATTGTATTACATTCTGCCTAGCTTGAAATGACACCTAACGTTTATGGAGTATCTCTACACAGTGTCCAAAATCTTATAAGCAGTAAAATAACCTTCAAAGGGTCCATGCACACTGGCTTAAAAATCGCTGCTTCTACAGGAGTTTTTGTGTTCTGTTTGTAGAAGCAGCTCAATGTTATCCTATGTGTCTATGCACATTAGGACGATTACAGGCATAGTTTAGGCTCAAATTTTATAGACTGGAAAAAAAAAAAAAAACCTTCTGGTTTGCGTTTCTGATTGGAGCTTTCTGGCAGAAAAAACGCAAAACACTTCTAAACTCACCTAAACTATGTATAAAAAAATGCTCTTTCCTGACACAGCATTACAGCATATACGTATGGGTAGGCTCCGCCCCCTGCCCTATTCCAGGACCAGTTTTACTATAAAAGTAAGTCTCCTCCCTACAGGCCACATTCTCTTTTTTTTCCCTCACTGCTACAGCCTGTTATGCCACTGCTGAAAGCAGGATTTTTCTTTTCCCTCACCTTGCTGGATTGATCTGGCCAAGCCGCACAGGTTCAAGCCCCTCCTGTGACGAAGCTCCTCGCTGTACAGGCAGACATGAACGCCTATAGGGGGATACCTCCCCCCCCTTAAGATCCAGGATAAGGGGGTCGATGGTATCTGGTCTCTAGAGATTGCTCCTTCTTCATGACTCAATGGATGGACACTCATTGGACTTCCGGTTGGACCATGAAGCATGCAGGTGGTAAGGCACCACATGGTGCACAAATCTATAGTATTCAGTTACTGCTGTAAGCATATGTCACACATGAAATTTTCTGGGCTGTCCATAGTGTCAGTCGGTTTACTAATGCCTCACAGGTTGTGGTTTGTGTCTGCATATTGCTAATGCTGATAGCAGGTGTGCTGGGCTGAAGCCTTCCTATTAACTCAGCAAGGCCTGGCCCTACAAGCTTGACTTATTGTCTGCAGGTATGCTGTTAGCTTGCATCACTGAAAGCGTATATCACATATGTGAATCTTACTGGCTGTCCATAGTGCCATTCTGTTTACTAATGCTTCATAGGTTGTGCCTGTAGTATTGCTAATGCTTGGGCTGATTTCAGGTGGTGCTGAGCCTTTCCTATCAACGCAGGGCCTGGCAGGTAGGTATATTCCATATCCTAAAAGAGTGCACATTATGGGCATAATGGATTGTAAATCTCTCCAGCCCTCAACACAAACACCACTTCTCAGGAAAAGGAGAGTCAGCCTGCTTCTGCAACAGGGACAGGTCCTCTTTAACCCTGAAGGAACCACTATGTATTTAACTGCTAGAAGAGGCAGACCAAGGAAATCGCTACAAAAATCATAGTGGACTGGTGGTAACTGGTGTGTCGGCCAAAATGCAAAACCAAGTTGCAGGCCAGAGGCAGTGGGAAATGGGCAGAGACTAAAAAGGCCTACATTCACTAATGATTTCATACCAAGCCTAAAGCAAAACAGCTGTGTTTATTTTTATTTTTTTAATTGGAAAACCAACTTTATTGAAAAAATATATGCATGGTACATAAAATAATGTAAGCCAACGTGGCCAGAACAGTAGTACATACATGAGCACATTAAGTTATCTGCGTGATATAAGGTGAAATATCCACCGGACATGAAGCCAGTACACAATCAGGAAGAAGGGAGGAAAGGGGGAGAGGAGGGAGGAAAGGGGGAGAGGAGGGAGGGAAATGAGAGCTGAACATAAATCAGCTTCTTATATGGGAGAGTGTCATTAATTTCTTTTTTCCAGCACTGGATTGTAGGGGGTAGGGCCTGCATCCAATTACGGGCTATCGCTTTTCTCACTAAGAAGAGCGTTTCATGTAGAAAGGTACAAAGGGGTTTGTCAGCGTCTAAGTCTGGCAGCAGACCGAGTAGACGCATCTTTGGGTCTAGGGTAGCAGGAGAGCCCATTGGATCGTGCAGGAAGTGTATCACTTGTATCCAGTATGCTTGGATAGTTGGGCAGGACCATATAAGGTGATAGAAAGAGCCTGGGGTGTGGTCACATAGACGGCATCCTGGATTATACATGGGTTTGAAACGCGCTATCCTCTGAGGAGTCAGATATGTCCTATGTATAATATACGACTGTGTGAGGCGGTCCGACAGTTTAGGGGAAACTTTTTTCACATCTTCCAAGATCTCATCCCAATCCTCATCCTCAATTATTCCAACGTCCACCTCCCATTTAGTCTTAGCAGTATAAGCCAAGGCTATGGTGTTGGGAAGACGGATGGCAGAGTAGAGGGTGGAGATTAGTTTGGCTGGTTCAGCACCTATGATCATGTGAACTATGGAGGGGACTGTCAGGGATGGGTTGGAACCAGCAAACTGAGTTTGTATAGCATGGCGGAGTTGTAAGTACCTGAAAAGGAGGTGATTGGGAAGTGAGAATTCATCTTTTAGCATTTGGAATGTTTTAAGTCCCGTAGTGGTCATGATCTGGTGTATATACAAGATCCCATTACATATCCAAACTGCGGGGTCTGGGATGGACAATAGTTCAGGCAGGCGTTTGTTGAACCAGAGGGGGGTGTGGGAGTGAACCTGTGGAATCCCGAGTTTTTGTAGTGCCAACCGCCATACCCTCCGGTGGTGTGTCAACATGCCTGCTTTGTGTTGGGGGGTACGTCCTGTCAATGGGGCCCTTAGGACTGACTGAAGTGGGGTATGGGCTGGGTTATCAGGGTGTTCACAGAGTAGTAGCTGGTATCTTGGTAGCTCAGTTTTGTCAAAATGATAGAAGTGGGATAGTTGGGAGGCAAGATAATAGTCCTGAAAATCTGGAAGAGCAACTCCTCCCAATGTCACTGGGTTCTTCAGTATTCTCCAAGATAATTTGTGTCTGCTGTGTCCCCATATAAACGAATTAAGAATAGATTCAATCATTTTGAAAAATGTTTGTGATATATACAGGGGAGCATGCCACACGAAGAAGTATCATTTTGACTCGACTGACGCGTCCCATAACACCCAGGGGTAGTCGAGCTCAATTTTGTGTCTTAGTCTTGATCAGGGTATACAGGGGTTCAATATTCAAGAGTGTGTAGTCTGTGAGCGATATAGTACCTTGCACTCCATGGTACTTGATTAAAGAGACCCTGGGGAGAGTCGGGGGGGGGGGGGATGGTCAATCTGAAGGATCTGGGATTTAGACCAATTTATGCTTAGGCCCGAGTGGTTACCAATACGTTCTATGGAGTGGAGTGCTGCAAGGAGGGAGGGATCTGAGTCTGCCAAGTAGAGGAGCGTATCGTCTGCATACATCCCAATCTTTTCTTCCAGAGTCCCTATCTTGAGGCCTCGAATATTGGTGTCCGCATGAACCATAATGGCCAACGGCTTCACAGCCAATGCGTACAGCATGGGGGAAAGGGGCAGCCTTGTCAGGTCCCTCTCTCCAGCGGGAATTGGTCGGAGAGTCAGCCATTTACAAACACCTTGGCCTTCAGGGATTGATACAGGAGCTGAACCCAGCGAATAAAGTTAGGGCCAAGTCCAAATCTCGAGAGGCACTCCCATAGGTAGTTCCACTCCACGGAATCGAAGGCCTTGGTGTCTAGAGCCACCACGACCCTCGAGCCAATTTCATCATGGGACCCCTGAATGTTCATAAATAGGCGGCAAATATTCATAGCAGTGTTCTTCCCTGGCATAAAGCTTGTCTAATCAGGGTGGATCAGGGAAAGAATGACCTGGTTAAGGAGGGAGGCCAGTATTTTAATGTCAACTTGTAGTAAGGAAATGGGTCTATATGATTCCGGGTATTTAGGGTCCTTACCAGGCTTAGGGATTACTACAATTTGGGCTTCTCTCATAGCGGGGGGTAGGATTCCCGTATCAAATATGGATTTGTATAGGTCATGAAGTTTAGGGGTTAAAATTTCAGAGTAGGTGGCATAAAATTCAAGTGGTAAGCCATCTGATCTTGGGGCCTTAGATGTAGCCAGACAGGATATAGCCTCGGAGATATCTTCCTTAGTAATGGGAGCTTCCAAGAGTTCACGTTGGGCATCAGTCAATCTAGGGAATTCAATTCTCGCTAAGTAATCTTTGGTATCTTGGGGAGTGTGAGTGACCCGGGAGGTGTAGAGTGCGCGATAGAATCTCGCAAATTCCTCCGCTACTTGTTGCGGATCAGTGACGTCGTTCCCCTGGGGGTCAGTCAACGACACCACCACTGGGTGAAGTGAATCTAAGTGAGCAAGATATGCAAGGAGTTTGCCCAATCTCTCTCCGTACTCAAATACCCTTTGCCTACAGAAAAAGATGCGTTGCTTGGCCTTCTCAATATGTAACTGGGAGACCTGTCGCGTCTGAATCTTGAGATTGTTGGCAGTGCTGGGCGAGGGGTCCCAGTGGAATGCCTCCTCCAGCACCTGTAGGTGTTCTGTATCCTGTTGGACAATGAGTTTCGATGATCGCTTAAGTCTGTTGATATGTGTGGAGAGCAGGGAGCGGGCGTGGAGCTTAAACGTCTCCCACACTATGTCATATGTGGCCGACTCCTTGTTGGCTGTAAAATAGTATTGCAATTCCGTGGGGATGTCATCCTGGTCCTGCAGAGCAGTCAGCCAAAACGGGTTTAACCACCAAGGAGGAGCAGGGGAGGCCTTCAGGAGCTGAATCGTAATCCAGTAAGGGGCGTGATCCGAGAGTATTCTCGGAGCAAAACCCACATCTCCCAGTTTAGGTGTCAGGGTCTTTGAAATTATAATGAAATCGATTCGTGACATTGTGTTATGGCTGGCTGAGAAACATGAAAAGACTTTAGCGTGTGGGTGTTTGTGGCGCCAAGTGTCTACAAGAGCAAAGTCAGTCAGTATTTGGTGTAGTTTGGTATGGGCCGGGGGGGTCTAGGGGGAGGTCCGGTGCGCCCATTCGGTCTAGAGCGGGAATGAGGGTCATATTAAAGTCCCCCATCCACACTGCCGGTACAGAGGTGTATTGTGCCATAAAGGCAAGGCCCTCCTTAATTACAAGTGAGTTGTATGGGGGGGGACATAGCAGGCTAGTATCAGGATAGGGGATCTATTAATAGTGGCATGTATAAACACATATCTGCCCTGCCAGTCCGTCTGGAGCAGCACTAGGTCAAAAGGAACCCTTTTAGCTGTGTTTATTTAAAGGCAACCTCTACCTCAGAAGCAGTTGGCCAGGGAGTCTTTATCAGACTGGCCAGATGGGTCAGCCTTAGCTTGCTTCTAGGAAATTGCTATGGCAAGTTGGCATATCAGAAGCAAAAAGTAAATGTTTTAACTCTGTCCAAACTGACTGTGTGGATCTTTATTGCAATAATGCTCAGGTACTAAGCTAATCAACTAAGTCGTTTAAAAGGTACCTCTGCCTCAGAAGCAGCCGGCCAAACAGGCTTCATCAGATTAGCCAGGTGTGCCATTCTGCCAGAAGAAAAGCAATATCCTTTGCAGAGACCCTGGGACAGCGAATGGATCTGGAGATGAAGGTTCATACTACTATTAAGTAGTGTTTTGTGACCTGCAGTGGAGCTCACTTATGTAACCAGACTGTCAGGACCCCAGACAAGATAAAAGCAGGGCTCTGGTTAGTGATAAACTCCCTATGATGGCGGATCCTAGAGTGAAAATGAAGTAGCCAGTGATGCAGTTCAGCCACTGTGGATACAAGACTGTATGCTGTTTCTCTGGTAGTCCGTTGTGGTCAGTTAATCCTTATGACTCATCCCACAAGTATCAATACCGCTTTTAAATCAGGGTGATGACTGACTGTTCAAGTTGGATCCGGTGATATCTAGAAGGGGGATTAATCCCTTGTGTTAATCACCAATGGCCAGGATAGCCAAAAGGCAAAGTAATAAAGACTGAATGACAGGTTAAACCTGGGAAAACTATAGAGGAGAAAAAAGAATCAATAATTATCTTTATTTGTCTACCTAAACCCAAGTCGCCCAGTAGGGTCAGCTGACAGAATTTTATGTAAAATCTGAGCTTTAGGATCCGTGGGTCCTGTGCATTAAGGAAGCCATTGGAATTTTTCATTCCTCTCCTCCAACTCATTGCATTCCCTCCATGATGCATTAGAGCACAAGGGTTGTGACTGCATGTTAAGTCAGTAGGATTTGGTCAACAAGCAGAAGGATTAGGATCTAAAATCGCATATGGCATCATTGCAATCAATCTCTCCAGCCATCAGTAAGGCTTGGCTTCCACAAATCTTTCCCCATTATTTCCAAGGAGTATTGTTAATAGTGGTGCGACTTCAAATCGCAGCGACTGCAAAGTAGTTTACCGATGAAGCCGGCCGCGGTAGCGATGTATCTCAGAACGAGGCCTGGAGCGCAGATGGAGAGCAGGAGCACAGCCGTGACGTCACTGGTAGGCGACATGTTTCCTGAGCGTACGAGCTACGATATTCTGGTAGCCGCGCTCCTTCATCAAGCTATAGAGGGATCGTGTTACTGGCTTAAATGGATGAAGGGGGGAGGGAGGGGCCATGGTAAACACATTGAAAAGCAAATGCAAATTCATATACAAGTATGCGGGGGATATCTTAAAACGAAGATAAATTGAGCAATGAACAATTATTTAAAAATGAGCAATTATTTAGAAAAATTAGCAATTTTAAAAAATAATGAGCAATTATTTGAAAGAAATGGGCAATTATTTAAAAACACTCTCAGGGTCGCAGTGCAATACACCAAGTAAATATAAAATAATAAAAAGTAATGAGAAAATATTGGAAACAATAGGTAGAGAGAGATATATGTACCTATCTCTCTATGCACAATATAGGCAATACATATATTTGTATATATATATGAAAGAATGAGGTCACAATAAAATACTGGGGGGGGGTGGAGGAGAAATAAAAATAAGAAAAAAAATAAATTTAGAAATAAAGATAAAAATAAAAATACACTCAGCACTATAGTAAGCAATATAGTACGGTTCAGCCAAATATATGCGCATGAGTACTATTACATACTCATGCGCATATATTTGGCTGAACCAAGAGTTGCAGTGGTCGCAGACTGAAGTCCTTCCGAAAATGCATCAAATGGAGCCTCAGCTATGCTGGAAAGACTCAGCAAAATGGCAAAATGGGGAAGGTCCTATCTTTGTTGTCGAAGGAATGCAAGACTAGTCAACCTCTGTCAGAGATATCTCCAGTTAGGTCTGCCAGCCCTTTAGGTTTGGGTTCCTAGAACTTCCTGCCAGACGGCGTAAGGTACAAAACCGTTGGATGTCAAGGGATGGTCCCCAAACCAACAAACCGTTCAAGGGTTCGGCAACAAATAGGAGCGATCAGATCAAGATGTTGATTTGATAGTAACTTTGGTGGCTTCCCAGAGGGGGAAGCAATGAAACTTCTGACATCCAGCTGGGTCTGCAGATTAGCAATATGTATATTGAACAAACCTAATAGTCTCCAGGATCCTTATCTTCAGGATCCACAGTCATACAGTGGTGATGAGGGCAATAATTGCCCGGTGGCTTGCAAGCCATGATATCTGCGGGTACAGTCTCAGATCCGAGAACCTCCTATTCTCCTTTCTGAGATCCAACACCTCATACAGCATGGCCAATAGTATCTTCCAAAGTCAGACAAGTTATATCCAGATACTGGAGACCAAGAAGTGAAGGCTCACATGGAGGTCTCACATTTAATGTTAGTGTTTTAGTGTTTGAAATCTTATGTAAGTCAGGGCGCCTACTCCAAAACTTCAAGTACATTAGAGCAGGGGAAACCCTACAGAATTTAAAGGATGGAATCTTCTGTTCCATACTGTAAGGATTGAATTGTATACAAGTAAGCCTAGAGACGGCATTAAAGGATAGATGAGGATCAGTCGTGTCCTCACTCTCTGGGAACCAGTAACTGTTGCATATCTTGGCAAACCATATCCGAAAGACCTGGGCAGGTTGTTCGTTCCCCCTGGGGTCTTCCAAATAGTGTGGGACATATTGTCTCACTCTACATTCAGAGGGATAAGACATCCTCAATATGGCCAGTAAAACTGAAGAAGTATTTTGTATGATAGATAGATAGATAGATAGGTATGGCGCTGCTCTTATTAAGAGGTGACCTACAACCTCTAAATACTTGAGGGGTGTGTGTCACGGGTGCATTTAGTGCAAAAAGTGACAATAAAAGTGCATAAAATAAATATTTGTATATTCACAAAAATCCACAAAAAAATCCTACTGTGTAAACTACCTAACCGCTTATATATAATGCATATTGTTATGTTCAAACGAAAACACAATCCTGTGCAAAACCTGCAATTCAAAGTGCATTTCTGTGCAAAAAATCCAACATATATGACTGGTGTATATTGTTTCTGTGAAACTGGGTTCAGAAATATGCATATACCGTCCGCAGCCTCCCTGGCGGTGTTCCCGAGTGTGGCTCGGGGTTAAATTTCAGTTCCATTAGCGGTAACCCTGAGCCACACTCGGGATTACATTGCAGGATCCTGGTGCGGCGTTACTTACCTTGTCCCCAGGATCCTGCGATGTCCCCCGCTGTGTCTGCGGGCTGTGTCTCCTCTGAAGCCTCTCCATGCCAGGCTCCGTTCCCTGTGAGCGCCGCGACGCACGGGGGCGGAGCCTGGCGGCAAATTCCTGGCGGCAAATTCCAAAAAATGTAAGAAACCATAACACATACAGTACTGTAATCTTATTAAGATTACAGTACTGTATGAAATTATTTCACATCCCTTTTGTCTCTAGTGCTTTGTCCAGTGCCCTGCATGCAGTTTTATGTTATATATACTGTTCTGCCTGGAAACTATAGAGGTTGTAGGTCACCTCTTAATAAGAGCAGCGCCATACCTATCCCCTCTTTTTCACATTTCTTCTAAATTCACCTTATGGTGAATTTATTGATAGAGGCTGCAGCTCCTCATTTTTTATTTTCACCATAAGCGCGGGGGTCTAATAATTTTTTCACGTACTCCTAGCACATGCCCACATATCTATTTTAATATATCAAAATATAAAATGTTATTTAACCACTTCAATACCGGGCACTTATACACCTTCCTGCCCAGACCAATTTTCAGCTTTCAGCGTTGTCGCACTTTGAATGACAATTGCGCGGTCATGCTACACTGTACCCAAACTAAATTTTTATCATTTTGTTCCCACAAATAGAGCTTTCTTTTGGTGGTATTTGATCACCTCTGCGGTTTTTATTTTTTGCTAAACAAATAAAAAAAGACTGAAAATTTTGAAAAAGTAAAAGTTTTGCTTTTGTTTCTGTTAAAAAAATTTGTAAATAAGCAAGTCTTCTCTTTCACTGATGGGCACTGATAAGGCAGCACTGATAGGCACTGATAAGGCGGCACCGATGAGGTGGCAGCAATGAGTGGGCACTGGTAGGCTGCACTGATGGGTGGCACTGATATGCAGCACTGATGGGCACTGATAGGAGACACTGATGGGCACTGAAAGGCTGCAAAGATGGGTTCTTATGGGTGGCACTGATATGCGGCACTGCTGGGCACTTATAGGTGGCACTGATAGGCATCCCTGGTGGCACTGGCAGTGGTAGGCATTGTGAGTGGGCACTGATTGGCAGCTGCCTGGGCACAGATTAGTATTTCCCTGGGGGTCTAGAGGCATACTTGGTGGTCCAGTGTGGATGGCCATCCTGGTGGTCCTGGGCAGCTTCCCTGGTGGTCCTGGGTGGGATCCGAGGGGGGGCTGTGCTGATAAACAATCAGCACAGACCCCCCTGTCAGGAGAGCAGCCGATCGGCTCTCCTCTACTCTACGGCTCACTCTCTGTCAGACGCGAGTGAGGAAAAGCCGATCATCGGCTCTTCCTATTTACATCGTGATCAGCAGTGATTGGACACGGCTGATCACGTGGTAAAGAATCTCCGTCAGAGACTCTTTACCTAGATCGGAGTTGCAGTGTGTCAGAATGACACAATGCAACAACGATCGCCGCGATGCGCGCCCCCGGGGGCGCACAGCGGCTTAATATCCTGATCACGTCATATGACGTCCGGTCAGGATATTGAAACCACTTTGCCGCCATCATTCTGCTATATGGCGGGCGGCAAGTGGTTAAAAATAAATAAAAGAATATTAGAATTCTACATAAAATTCCTAAAACACTGTACCTGATGGGATTATGGACAATACGGCCCTAGGGAAAAAACTGCTTTAAGCGATTAACTGTGTAGAAAACTCCTGCGCTGTCAGAGGAATCCTATACTAAGGGGACACTGCTGCAACACACAAGGCTGCTCCAAAACAGACAAAACAATAATAGACTAAAAGAATGGTGGCTGCGCTGTGATGAGAAGGGAAGGAGAGGGGGTGGGGGTGGGGGCTATACTAAATAGATAACAAATAGATAACAAATGACCTAAAATATAAATAATATAAAAGCGTGCTCACAAATGTATAAATATACACACAAACAAACAACCCTAGATGATGTATACAAAATCTTGTGATCAAACCAAAATGAAAAATAAAAATAAAAATAAGCTGGGAGTGTATACCAGCAAAGAATGTGCAGGGGTATGTGAGTCTGCTAAAGAGGAAACATAAATCCGAAATCTATCATAATATCATAAAAAAGTTCACCAATGACATTACTAAAGCCATGTATATATAAATAAAATAAAATAATCAACTGCTAATATATGTATACACGTGATTGATAGAAAAAAATAAATCCAGAATAAATATACATAAGTATGAAGAAGTCACGTGACGTGACGATACGCGTCAGGAGCACGGGACGCTGCCACTCACTAGCTGGATGTGACGAGCTCGGCGCTCGTGGATGTTTTACCCCCCAGCTGTTTTTAAATGTAAGTGTACGAATCTATATGAATGTTTCAATAAACTATAAGACATACGGGATTATGCTATGTGCGGTTTCTGTTTTTTATATACCGCACTAAACAACTCTGCATAACGGGTGGTGAAATTGGAAGCGGGGAGAGTTCCTCAGAAGATTCAGAGTCTGGGACTATACGAGCTCGGCGCTCGTGGGTTGAGGCGTGCGCTCATTGTCTTAAAAGTGAGTGCAACCCCCCCTCCCCCCCCCCTTCCTCCCTCCCCTTTCCCCCACCTGTGTCTCTACTTCAAACGGTATCATACCATATACCACTTGCTCTTTGTTTTCCACATATGACATACGGCATTCTCAATCAACGCCACCTGCTGTACCGTTGGACTTCCCCGTCTGGGGGGTCTCCTCTGCATATGCTGTATACCTTACAGCTGTAAGGTAAGGGGCCTGGGAACACGAAGGTGCCCCCACCTGTCAGCACACTGGTTTCTTCCTTCCCCCCCCGATTCATCAATATTTTTTATATACCCAGGATTGGCACATCTGGTGGTGGGACTGTTGTCATTTTGTTAATATTATTTTTATCTTTTCGCCAAGTGTGAGCGGGACACCAACATCAATCACTGGGATTTTTTATGGACACTTATGTATATTTATTCTGGATTTATTTTTTTCTATCAATCACGTGTATACATATATTAGCAGTTGATTATTTTATTTTATTTATATATACATGGCTTTAGTAATGTCATTGGTGAACTTTTTTATGATATTATGATAGATTTCGGATTTATGTTTCCTCTTTAGCAGACTCACATACCCCTGCACATTCTTTGCTGGTATACACTCCCAGCTTATTTTTATTTTTATTTTTCATTTTGGTTTGATCACAAGATTTTGTATACATCATCTAGGGTTGTTTGTTTGTGTGTATATTTATACATTTGTGAGCACGCTTTTATATTATTTATATTTTAGGTCATTTGTTATCTATTTGTTATCTATTTAGTGCTTTAAGCGATTAGTGTGCGTTTTAAGTGTTCTATATCTTTTCCCTGATGGCAACGGGACAAACACACCATAACCTGAGTGGGTTGGATCAATACTAATAGCTTTTACCCACTTTTTGAATCGGCTGGCATATGCTGTGTCCAAATTCGGTAGCTCTGTTCCTATGATCCGCTGTGCTGTTTTCACCACACGAAACAGGCACTTCTTATCCTCCGCCCTGCAGCTGGCATACCACACTACAGCACAGTGGAGAAGAATACACTCAATGGTACAATGATAGAAATTGACCAGCAGCCTAAGGCCCCTTTCACACGAGGCGGACTCCGCTTCCACGGAATCCGCCACGGTCCGCCGGCACTGCGGGAGATCTCTCCGTTGATCTCCGCTGAGCCGGCGGAGGACAGGTCCCTCTCTGCTCACTGAGCGGGGAGGGGCTTGTCAGGCGCCGCTGCTGCCTATGGAGAGATCGGACACGGACAGCATGTCCGTTTTCATCAGATCTCACCTAATCCGATCCGCCAGTGACGGAACCGAACGTAGAGGCATCCGTCTGCTTTTAGCAGATCGGACCGGGTCGGATGTCAGCGGACATTTTTTCCGCTGAAATCCGTCGCTCCATAGGCTAACATGGAGTGCCTGTTCAGGTCCGCCGTCAAAACGGTCCGATCGTGTGAAAGGGGCCTTAATGGCAATCCAGCCTGCTTCAGTCTCCGAAGGAAAAACAGTCTCTGCTGCGCTTTTTTCACTAGAAAAAAAGTATTTTGAGACCATGACAACTCCCTTGTAATATGCACTCCCAAAAATGTAATAGTGTCCACCCTTTCCACCTCCTCACCACTTATATAAACCGGGCAATGATAGATCTTTCTTGATCTCCTATAATCCACTATTTCTTTAGTTTTTGCCGTATTGAGTATTAAATAATTTTCTCTACACCACTCAACCAAATGTTGAATTTCCTGCCTATAAGCTGTCTCATCATTATCTTGTATGAGTCCCACTAAAGTGGTGTCATCAGCAAACTTCACTATAGTGTTAGACGCATGTATGGGAGTACAGTCGTGTGTAAACAATATAAACAAGGCTGGACTTAACACACATCCCTGTGGTAACCCTGTATTCAAAATAATAGTGTTAGACATCTGATCTCCTATTTTCACCGTTTGTGGCCTGTTTGTTAGAAAATCCATAATCCATGAGCGCAGCAATGGACATAGGCTCAAAGCTTTTAACTTTTTCACTAATTTGTCAGGAACTACTGTGTTAAATGCAGAGCTAAAATCAATGAATAACATCCTAACATATGTGTTTGGGTGTTCAAGATGTGTCAAGGCAGCATGCAATGCAATTGCAACATCTGTGCATCTATTTGCACGATAGGCAAACTGATACTTATCCAGATCAACAGGAATGCGTGCCTTAAGATGTGATAATACAAGCCTCTCAAAACATTTCATGATGATAGGAGTTTGGGCAACTGGGCGATAATCATTTAAGCATGATACCGCTGATTTTTTTTAGGTATTGGGACCATAGTAGTAGATTTAAAACAAGAAGGTACTGCAGCCTGCTTCAATGACAAATTAAAAATATCAGTAAAAAACACCTAACTGATCTGCACATCCCCTCAGTTTTATGGCCTGACACCCCGTCTGGTCCTGCTGCCTTTCTGATGTCAATCTTCCCCAAATTTGACCGGACCTCATGTATTTTTAATACCAGTAAATGGTCGTCCTCCACTAGCTCTTTACTATGGGTTTCACATGTCAAATTTTGACCCTCAAAGCGAGCAAAAAATTGGTTTAAGGTGTCAGGGAGCACTTTACAAGCCTGTGTATTCCTAGATTTAAAATCTACCATTGTTTTAATCCCCTTCCACATACTACAAGAATTTTGATTGTCAAAATAAGATTCAATGCGCTGTTTATATCTACGCTTAGCCTCCTTAATGCCTTTCTTTAATTCATTCAGAGCTTTCCTATAAGCCATAGGGTCGCCCGATCTAAAGCCCACATCCCTTGCTCTAAGCTGAGCCATTACTTTACCATCCATCCAAGGCTTTTGGTTTGGGAATACCTTAATAGTTTTTGTAACTAGGAACATCTCCATACAAAAACGAATATAAGCTAGAACGGATGAAGCATATTCTTCTAAGTCTGCATCCTGTGCAAATATATTCCAATCAGTTGATTCAAAGCACTCTTGCAGGAGTGAATTTGACTCCTCGCTTCAAACCTGTATAGTTTTAATATCTGGTTTTGTTCTACAAACAAGAGGCTTATAACATGGGATCATCATTAAAGAGGCATGATCTGATAGACCAAGATGTGGCAACAAAGTAGCTTTATATGCACTGGAAACATTTGTATATACCTGATCTAAAATATTGTTCTCACTTGTTGGAAAGTGCACATTCTTATAAAATTTAGGAAGAACCGTTTCTAGCTCCACATGGTTGAAATCGCCAGCCACAATCACAACCCCCTCTGGATGTGTATTCGGCTGAGTGTTAATAGCATCATATAATTCCTCCAGAGCCAGTTTGGAATTAACCTGTGGATTCTCTTGGTATAAAAAAAAGGTCTACATTTTAGCATAAGATATTCCAAATCAGGTGAACAATATGCCCCAACAATATTGATAGTTGTACTCCATTTATTGTTAACATATACACACAGACCACCTCCTTTAGTCTTTCCAGAGTCCGCAGTCCTATCCGCTCGATAGACAGAGCAGCCTGCCAGTGCAATGGCCTCATCAGGTTCAAGAGTTCATCCATCTTGTTTAAAAGAGATCGGCAATTACTAAGAAAAAGACTTGGCAACACAGGTCTATATGGGCGAGCTTCCAGTCTAAATCTTATACCTGCTCTCTTACCTCGTTTCTGTTTCCTATACCTCCGTTTCCTCCGGTGTCTCCCAAGAATAACATCAGCACCTCCAACAGTTCCTTTGGATGCTTTAGTGGCAGCCCCAGCACACTCAGCTAATCATGAGCTCTCCAGGGGAAGTTTTAGGCCTCATGCACACGGACGTTTTTACAGCCGCTTCATGCCCACCTAGGCATTTTTGAGCTGCAAATGGCATAGGCATTTTTAAGCTGTAAAAAAAAACCCAGGACCAGTGGGTTCTGAGAGACGTTTTGCAGCTGTAAAAACGCTCTAACCCTGATAAATGCTCAAAAACGTCGCTCACCAATGTTTTTTAACGTTTTTGATCCATTGAAAAAAAAAATTTTTTTGAAAAAAAAAAAAACGATAAAAAACGCTAAAAAAACGCTATTGCAAAAACGTTGAAAAAAGCTGAAAAAAGTTTTTTAAAAAATCACTGCAAAGCTACTGGCGTTTTCATAACATTATTTTAACATCCTGTGTGCATGAGGCCTTAGTGTGCTGCACCTCCACTGCTTAGGTTGCTTGCTTTTCCTCCAGTGCTTTTCTTGTTTTCCTGTCAGCTCTGCAGCAGCTGCCATGGCATTGATTGCAGTCTCAGCACTAGAGTTGCCACCTCATCCCTTAAAACTCGAACACATCTGAATTACACAGGTTCTGAGGCTAGTTTACTGCAGATAAGGCACCAAGTGAGTTTAATTACCACTTTAATCAGCCACAGAACCTGTGTAATTAATATGTGTTCTGGTTTAAAGGGATGAGGTGGCAACCCTACTCAGCACACTTCAGAAAGTGGCAAAGCTCCTAGCAGGGCACATATTGGGGCGGGACATGAAACCAAAGGCACTAAAGCATAGTCCTGGCCTTCCATAGTACACGCAGCATTTTCCTGCTTACATCAAATAGCCAGCAGCTCCTCTCGCTCATAGCAAACAGTCCTCCTCTCACACTGCTGTACAGAGCACCCAGCCGCTGCATCTGCATGCGTCGCCTAATAGGTCTAGAAGGATCTCAGATATCCAAGTATCAAGCCATAAACTACCTTGTTGCTGAAATTATCAGGCAAAGTGGTTCTAGTCTCTTCCTCAGCACTATACAGAGGTCTGCATCTTTGCATCTGGGTTAGAACATCATCATTCTTACATATCCAAAGTAAAGTGTTTGGAGTACCACAAGCATTGAAAATAGATTCAAGGCTGAAGAGAGACATAGAATTGGCCCTTTTTCAAGGAGAAAACAATAGGCTCTTTAGGCCTAATGGCATCAGAAGGCCATTACTGTCCATTAAAGACAATCGCAGTAGTGCGGATCAAGTTAGTCAAGGGGCTTAGATGGCTAGGACAAATCCATCGAGGGCAGAGACCGCTTTTCCAGACAGATTGCGCATCCATGGACGGAACTCCAAAGGAGTCCCTCCAGAACTAATATGTAAACTACGACCTGGTCTACATTCAACACGTTGGGGGCCCATTTTAAAGTGGACCCAGTGGCCTTAGCTATAATACATTTCAGTCGTTAGCGGGGATAGATCTAATCCTCGACTTAAACACATCAGCATTACCCACCCTCGTCTGGTGATTTGGTACATCCCATATGTATATGCTGTCATGCTGTGTCAGGAAAGAGGAAAATGTTATACTTACCTGATGGTAATTTTCCTTTCCTGATGCAAAGCATGACAGCATATAGGTTCCTCCCAAAAGGGCTTTGCAGTGATACTGTTACGCTGTGGCCTGCAGGGAGAAGACTCACTTTTGTAGTATAACCGTTCCTGGAATAGGGCAGGGGGCGGAGCCTACCCATACGTATATGCTGTTATGGTAAGTATACAATTTTCCTCTATATGAGCGTTTTTTTTTTTCTGCCTAGGGAACAGTTGTTTTTTTTTTTTTTTAAGCCTACTGTGCATGGAGCCAAATGCTTACTTTTTAATTTCTGTTCAGGGACCTGAAGATGCTACAAACATGAAAACCAGCTTCAATGAAAGACATTTACCCTTCCAAGAAGAGGAGCCAGCAAGCTTATTACCATACCTAAGGTAATTACTAACATGTATTTAGCAATGTAAGCTGGTTTATTTTGATATATGCCCTGTACACACGATCGGACATTGATCAGACATTCCGACAACAAAATCCATGGATTTTTTCCAACGGATGTTGGCTCAAACTTGTCTTGCATACACACAGTTGCACAACGTTGTCGGAAAATCCGATCGTTCTGAGCACGGTGACGTAAAACACGTACGTCGGGACTATAAATGGGGCAGTAGCCAATAGCTTTCGTCTCTTAATTTATTCTGAGCATGCGTGGCATGTTGTGCGTAGGATTTGTGTACACACGATCGGAATTTAACCGATCGAATTTTGTTGACGGAAAATTTTATATCCTGCTCTCAAACTTTGTGTGTCGGAAATTCAGACGGAAAAAGTCCGGTGGAGCTCACACACGTTCGGATTTTCCGACAACACAATCCGATCGCACTTTTTCCGTCGGAAAATCCGACCGTGTGTACAGGGCATTACTGTGTATTTTTACCAAAAAATAATTCAAAGGCTTGTATCTAAAGTGAATCTATCACAAAACTTACAATATAAAATTAGGTATATAAAAAATGTTTACAGAGAAAGGTTACTTTGGGGTTTATTTTACTAAAGGCAAAAAGGCTGTTCACTTTACAAGGGAAGTTGCAGTGTGCAAGTGAATTTGTCCCAACTTAGTAATTCATGTAGAAGGAAAATAAGCAGTATTTTTGCTTGAAGTTGATTGGATGATAGAATTTAGCAGAGCTTCACCGCATTAACAAAATTCTGGTGAAAATTCCCTTGCGTAGTTCAACTTACTTTGCAGGGTGAACAGTTTGTTTCAGCGGTCTCCAAACTGTGGCCTGGGGTCGGACGCGGCTTATTGCTTGCTTTTATCCAGCCCTTGGGGCACTATTTTATCCAAAGACACGAACAATGGTGCACAAATGAACAATGGTATTTCCTGTCACTGTCATCAACAATGGGGCACTATTCCTCCAACTGACACCATCAAAAGTGCCAAATCCTCCCACTGACATAAATGATGGGGCACAATTCCTTCCATTGACACCATTGAGAGAGCATAAGTCTTTCCATTGATACCAACCGTGGGCCACTTTTCCTCCCACTGACACCAACGAAAGGGCAAAATTCCACCTACTGACATCAACAAGGGGGCACTATTCCTCCAATTGCCTCCAACATTTGGAAACCATTCATTCCACTGACATCAATGATGGGGAGTCCTCCCACTGTCACCAAAGATAGGACATTTTTTACTCCCACTCGATACCAGGACATTTTCTTCTCCCACTGGCCCTAGTCCAGCCCTCCTAAAGTCTGAAGGACTGTAAACTGGCCCTTTGTTTAGAAAGTTTGGAGACCTCAGGTCTATTTGACTGTTGTGTAAAATTATCAAATTATCAGCAGATGCAGAGATATAGGCAGCTGATGTGCAAATTTTGATTGCTGTCACAAAAGTCAGGGGGGGGGGGTGTTGTTGTCAAGCTAAACTTTCAAAGTGTAAGATCTGTATATACATTTAGTTATCTACGGGATGCTTTATTTAAGACAAATGGACTGTTCATTTGCAAGGTAATTTTCATTTTTCAAGGGAATTTTCCCTTAGCTTGACTGTGGTGTAAATTCACTTTGCAAAGACTACCCAATCACATGCAAGGAAAAAACAAATATATATACACAAAAGTGAGTACACCCCTCACATTTTTGTAAATATTTTATTATATCTTTTCATGTGACAACACTAAAGAAATTACACTTTGCTACAATGTAAAGTAGTGAGTGTACAGCTTGTATAACAGTGTAAATTTGCTGTCCCCTCAAAATAACTCAACACACAGTCCTTAATGTCTAAACTGCTGGCAACAAAAGTGAGTACACCCCTAAGTGAAAATGTCTAATTTGGGCCCAATTAGCTATTTTCCCTCCCCAGTGACATGTGACTTGTTAGTGTTACAAGGTCTCGGGTGTGAATGGGGAGCAGGTGTGTTAAATTTGGTGTTATCGCTCTCACTCTCTCATACTGGTCACTGGAAATTCTACATGGCACCTCATGGTAAATAACTCTCTGAGGATCTGAAAAAAAGAATTGTTGCTCTACATAAAGATGGCCTAGGCTATAAGAAGATTGTCAAGACCATGAAACTGAGCTGCAGCACGGTGGCCAAGACCATACAGTGGTTTAACAGGACAGGTGCCACTCAGAACAGGCCTTGCCATGGTCAACCAAAGAAGTTATGGGCACCTGCTCAGCGTCATATCCAGAGGTTTTCTTTGGAAAATAGATGTGTGAGTGCTGCCAGCATTGCTGCAGAGGTAGAAGGGGTGGGGGGTCAGACTGTCAGTGCTCAGACCATACGCCGCACACTGCATCAAATTGATCTGCTTGGCTGTCGTCCCAGAAGGAGGCCTCTTCTAAAGATGATGCACAAGAAAGTCTGCAAAGTTTGCTGAAGACAAGCAGACTAAGGACAAGGATTACTGGAACCAGGTCCTGTGGTCTGATGAGACCAAGATAAACTTATTTGGCTCAGATGGTGTCAAGCGTGTGTGGCGGCAACCAGGTGAGGAGTACAAAGACAAGGATGGGAGGTTAGGGGGATTTTAACGGTGCCAAATACACAGAAGAAATTCCATCAGTTAAAATACAAAAAGGTTTTATTTATTGACATGATTAAAAAAAGAAAAAGATCAAACATGTAAATTCATTAAAAAGACAGGTGTTTGGTGGTCATGTTGGGCAGTCAATTCAGAGTTGACAAAGAAGACGTTGCACACTAGCCCGACATGTTTCGCAATTAGCTTCCTCAGGGGATGTGCAAGGCTTAATCGAAAACACTATACAAATGAGATATAGAGATATTATAACATACATATAGATTGTACAGTCAAATTATCATGCAAAAAGGTATACATATGGAACAATATGTGAGCTTGGTTGCCAAAACAGCCACTTACCCAGACAACTGCTAGCACCCGTAAACCACCAGGCCGGACCCTGACAGTCACCCCAAATACCCTGATTTGAGAAAATCAGTCAAGTGTGGCTATAGAGGGCAGAAGGGCGACACTAAGGGGCAAAAAATTATGATAGAATTAATAAGTAATTTAATAGATGTCTTTGACCTAGTATAAGGGACAATTGTCTAATTTTTCAAATACTTACTAAAGGAAAAATCTCCAATGGGTTCCACTAAATTGAGGGGAGGGAGCGCTAGGTGTTAGAATGTTAGGTGATGTTAGGTGATCTGAATAGCAATAAGTAGCCAATGAAGACATAGAGTGCATAAACCATGAAAAGGAACATAATCAGCGTGTGCATATCAGGCTGGACCCTGGCTTACCAATCTTACAAGCGCCACAGATTAAGAGTGTCTCCCTCCGGCTCTGGCTGAACAAACAGCCAGATAAGCCGGTTTAAATCTGACCTCCGGCGTGTGACGTCACCGGCTTGAGGTGGACGAGAAGATGCCTGTGCGCATGCGCAGGAGGCCACAAAAACCCTCAGATTACATTACAGGGGGTCCCCGACTTACGAACATCCGAGTTGCGAACAACTCCTACTTACGAACGGGGCCCGAATGACGTCACTGCTGGCCGAATCTTCCTCTCCTGAGTCTTTCCTCCGTTCCTGGCTTGGCTGCGGGTCCCCTTCGTCATTCTGCCTGCCCATCCACAGGCCTGGTATGGTCCGGTGGCCTGCCAGGCCGCTAAAACTGCCGAGGCCTTGTCCGGCCTAGTGCGGCCTAACGAAGCCTCAAGGATCCCCGGTCTTTCCTGCGCCGCTGCCCCGCGAAGGTGCACCGCGGCCGGCTGGCCGGCCTGTCTGCCTGGCCTCTGATGGCTGCTTTCCCCATCCATCTCCCTGCTGTGCCATACAGTGTACTCCTCTCTGCTGTCTCCTGTCGCTGCCGCCATAAAAATAGTGAGAGGGGAGAGCTGTGCTCGGCTGTGCTCCTGGACTCCTGTTTTGGAGGTGACAGGGTCAATAAAGAGAACCTGTCACCTCCAATTGCTATCACACAGGGAATTGTTTCCTCCTGTGTGATAGCAATAAAGTTAAGTGAAAAAAAATTAATAAAAAAAATAAAAATAAAATAAAAATATGAAATACAGTAATAATTAAATTAATAAAATAAAAAAAGTAATTAAAAAAAGTAAAGAATAAGAAAAATAATATTAAAAATAAGAAAATTATACAAAAATAAAAAAAGTAAACGACAAGCTACAAATAAATAAAAATAAAAAAAAGTGATTAAAAAGTAAAAAAATAAAAGAAACAAAACATATTTGAACTAACCACCCCTGCCATCCGGTTGCCTTTCTCTGTTGATTTGGGTTTACATCCTGTCTCTGAGACTAGATTTGCACTTAAAAAAGGTACTGTTCCGACTTACAAACAAATTCGACTTAAGAACACACCTACAGTCCCTATCTTGTTCGTAACCCAGGGACCCCCTGTACTACATTAAGAGGCCGCAACAGACTCTAATTCTAACATTCAGGAAAATATTGAAGAACATCAAGCTCTTAAGGACTTGATGGAACTTTGGGAGGAGGGACACGCCACCGACGACGACACGGTTGCTATTCCCCCACCGGCGCTGTCGATTGCTGGCGTGTCCTTCCCCCCTCCTCAATCCTTCAAACCGAAGTCCAGACTTTTTCCATTTTTAAATACTAATCCCAATATATGGGCATTTATTCAACAAACAACAAAAGCGATAGAGGACTTAAAAACCTCCTCCATTAAGACCCCCAACCTGACTCCAGAACAAATTAATGCTATTAAATCCCTGCAAACAAATTCTGAAATAATAATTAAGCCCTCTGACAAGGGTGGGAACTTGGTTATCATGGACATCTCCCAATATGTGATTATGTGCAAAAAAATTCTTACGAACCGTAATTGGTACCGCCCCATTTCAAAAACAGTGATCAATAATTTTGACGCACAATATTGTGCAATTATCTTTAGGGCTTACCACTAAGGTGTTATTGATCTCAACACCCTGAATTTTCTGAACGTTAAGGATCCGAGGATTCCTACGTTTTATGCACTACCCAAGGTGCACAAATCTTTGACGGAACCTCCCGGGCGTCCTATTATTTCAGGTTGTTCCAGCCTTACTGAAAATGCTAGCTCCCTAGTAGATAGTTACCTCCAACCCCATGTTATTGCACTCTCTTCATACATCAAAGACACTATTGACCTTTTGAGAACAATTGAAGGCATTTCCCTTCCCCCCAACACATGGTTAGTAGCCCTTGACGTAGAAAGCCTCTACAATGCCATTCCACATGATCAAGGAATCAAAGTGATACAGCAACACTTAAATGAAAGGGGTCCCTCCTTTGCCAAATATAATGCATTTGTACTGGATTTACTTGAATACATTTTGAAACACAATGTGTTCATTTTTGACTCCTTCCACTACCTCCAGGTGCAGGGGGTCGCAATGGGGACCAAATGTGCCCCCTCCTATGCGAACCTGTACCTGGGGGGGTGGGAGAAGGAGGTTCTCTCTAGAGAAGATCTAAGCCATCTTCATGATAAAATTATGGCTTAGTATCGTTTTATAGATGATGTCCTTATTTTCTGGTCCGGAACTCAAACCGAACTCAATGAATTTCTACAAATAATTTCAATTAATAATTTTAATTTAAAATTTACCATGCATTGTAGTCAGAAGAATATCAGTTTCCTGGACTTGGTCATCTCTATTGATGCACAAGGCAAACTTGATTTGTCTCTCTATAGGAAGCCCTCAGCGGGAAATACCATCCTTCATGCCCAAAGCTCGCAACCTACCTCTCTAATCACCCCCTATAGCCAGTACCTAAGGCTTAAACATAATTGCAGTAAAGACTCTGACTTTAAAACTGCAGCCAGAGATTTGTACAATAGACTGAGAATTAGAGGCTATAGCCATGTCTGTCTCAAAAAAGCCTTCAATCGGGCAAATGCAAAAAATAGAAATTCTCTGATTTTTTTCCAACAAACGAGTCATAAAGTCTGACACAGTGAGAGTCATCACTCGATATTCTAGTCAGCACCAACAAATTAGACACATACTAACCAAATTCTGGCCACTTTTACTATCAGATCCTACTGCAAGTAAATACATCAAAAATCTTCCTGAAATTACCTTCAGACGAGCTCCCTCTCTCAGGGTTCGCTTGGTTCGTAGCCACTTTGGAACTACGTCATCTTCTACAATTCAAGCTAATTGGGGTACTTTCCCCTGTGGTGCCTGTGATGTTTGCGAATATGTTGACGAAAAAACTAAATTTAAACTTCCCAATGGCAAATGGCATTCCACCCAGTCTAGGGTCACCTGCCAGACACCTGGGGTTATATATCTGGCCCAGTGTCTGTGCGGTGGCTTCTACATTGGAAAGACAAGACGACAATTTTTCAAACGAATATGAGATCACATCAAACCAATTAAAAAAACAAGATGGACACTGCCATTAGCCGGCATGTTGGTATATACCACCACTTTAATCCTCAATATATCAAATTGTTGGCACTTGAACATATCCCCATAGATTCCCGTGGTGGCAGTGTTGATCGCATCTTGCTACAGCTAGAGGCTCGGTGGATCCACGACCTCAAAGCCACATCATTTCCTGGTTTCAATGGGAGCCTTAGTTTCAAGTCCTTTCTTTAATCACAATGAATGTCAGCCCCTAGACTATCCCTCTATTGACTGTTTCTCATGTTTGGAGATCTATTCATCTCACCCATTTTTTCCTTTTTTCTCCCCTCTTTCTTCTCCCCCCCCCCCATTCCCTTTTTCTCTTAAGCTATTGTTCTTATCTTCATCAATACTTTTTATTATCATCTGATATATTATCATATTTACTGTTTATTCATAATTCTGTATTTGTTATTTAATTTTGTATATGCTATGATTCAATTTTCTTTGTTATTAATACTAGTCATACACATCCAAAAATGAGCTTGGTTTCCCATCAGAGACACTCGGCCAATCAGAGCTGTTTTGTGGTCCTGCTCTGTTGCCTTTTGCCCTTCTCTGCTTTATTCCAGTTCATCTGTGTCAGTCACCTGGTTTTCTCCCCGTTCTTTCCCATTTTGAGAAACAGGTCCTCAGTGGGTCATACGGACGCCCAGGGCTTGCCTCATCCATCCACTAGCAAGCCCAACCTTTACGCCTGGCTGCGCATGGAGACCTTCTTGATCCTAAGGTGGCATTGTGCCACCTTGGATCATACCTCAGTTTCACCATCTCTGCATGTCTCGGGCTGACGCGGAGAAGCAGGGGTTTTCACACGTTTGTCCTGTTTACTATGGATGGACCTGACCACTCCCTCTTCACGTGGCCTCTTGGGTAATGTAGTCTGAGGGTTTTTTTGGCCTCCTGCGCATGCGCACAGGCATCTTCTCGTCCGCCTCGAGCCGGTGACGTCACACGCCGGCTCGTCGGAGGTCAGATTTAAACCGGCTTATCTGGCTGTTTGTTCAGCCAGAGCCGGAGGGAGACACTCTTAATCTGTGGCGCTTGTAAGATTGGTAAGCCAGGGTCCAGCCTGATATGCACACGCTGATTTTATGTTCCTTTTCATGGTTTATGCACTCTATGTCTTCATTGGCTACTTATTGCTATTCAGATCACCTAACATAGGTTTTCTTGAACATTAGCGCTCCCTCCCCTCAATTTAGTGGAACCCATTGGAGATTTTTTTTTTCCTATTTATTTAAGTGTTTTTTCCCTTTTTTCTTTTTTGCCCTTAAACTATTTTGTATCTGATTTATTCTTAGATATCTGTCATTTTCCCCTTCATGTCCTCAACATTTTTTTATGTAGACCTTTTTTCCTTATACTTTTTCAGCCTGCTTCCTGCATTGAAATTTCTACAGTTTTAAAAAACCCTTTTAAGAGTGTCCACCCTATGGATCAATAGGCAAATATCCTTTAGTAAGTATTTGATAAATGAGACAATTGTCCCTTATACTATTCCTAGGTCAAAGACATCTATTAAATTACTTATTAATTCTATCATAATTTTTTGCCCCTTAGTGTCGCCCTTCTGCCCTCTATGGCCACACTTGACTTTCTCAAATCAGGGTATTTGGTGACTGTCAGGGTCCGGCCTGGTGGTTTACGGATGCTAGCAGTTGTCTGGGTAAGTGGCTGTTTCTGTGTCTGTTTTGGCAACCAAGCTCACATATTGTTCCATATGTATACCTTTTTGTATGATAATTTGACTGTACAATTTATATGTATGTTATAATATCTCTATATCTCATTTGTATAGTGTTTTCGATTAAGCCTTGCACATCCCCTGAGGAAGCTAATTGCGAAACATGTCGGGCTAGTGTGCAACGTCTTCTTTGTCAACTTTGAATTGACTGCCCAACATGACCACCAAACATCTGTCTTTTTAATGAATTTACATGTTTGATCTTTTTCTTTTTTTAATCATGTCAATAAATAAAAACCTTTTTGTATTTTAACTGATGGAATTTTTTCTGTGTATTTGGCACCGTTAAAATCCCCCTAACCTCCCATCCTTTCTTCCTTACATATTGGGATGAGGTGCCTATATTAGGGGTGCTGCATCATCAACTAGACCAATTTCCTGAGTACAAAGACAAGTGTGTCTTGCCTACAGTCAAGCATGGTGGTGGGAGTGCCATGGTCTGGGGCTGCATGAGTGCTGCCGACACTGGGGAGCTACAGTTCATTGAGGGAACCATGAATGCCAACATGTACTGTGACATACTGAAGCAGAGCATGAGCCCCTCCCTTTAGAGACTGGGCTGCAGGGCAGTATTCCAACATGATAACGACCCCAAACACACCTCCAAGACAATCACTGCCTTGCTAAAGAAGCTGAGGGTAAAGGTGATGGACTGGCCAAGCATGTCTCCAGACCTAAACCCTATTGAGCATCTGTGGGGCATCCTCAAACGAAAGGTGGACATGCGTAAGGTCTCTAACATCCACCAGCTCTGTGATGTCGTCATGGCGAAGTGGAAGAGGACTCCAGTGGCAACCTGTGAAGCTCTGGTGAACTCCATGCCCAAGAGGGTTAGGGCAGTGCTGGAAAATAATGGTGGCCACACAAAATATTGACACCTTGGGCCCAATTTGGACATTTTCACTTAGGGGTGTACTCACTTTTGTTGCCAGCGGTTTAGATATTAATGGCTGTGTGTTGTTGTTTTGAGGGGACAACAAATGTACACTGCTATACAAGCTGTACACTCACTACTTTACATTGTAGCAAAGTTTCATTATATATATTTTTTTTCTGCTTGTATGATGGAAATCAGCAGAGCATCGCCTCATTTACTAAGCCAAAGGAAAATTCCCTTGCAAAGTGCTCTAGCAAAGTGAACAACCGATTTGCCTTTAGTATGTAAAGCCCCATATCTCTGAATCTACTAATCATTTGACATGCGGTTTTCACTGAAGGTAACCTCTGCTTATTCATTTGTCATCAATCATAAGCTCTGATTGAATTGCCCAGGTTTGTGATTATTAATATTATGTAGCTTTTAGTAATTTGGCTAACCCTGTGACTGTGTAAATGGAAACATTGCAGAGAAAACAGGGCACCAATGCCTTCTCTGAAGGTGATATATGAACTATAAATGGAAAAACCTAATAGACTTAGCCCGCGTTTACATTGGAGTGACTTGCGATTTTACGGGTCAAATCACATGACAAGTCGCACAATATTGCCGGTAATCACACGGTTCAAATCGCTGCGCGATTGAAAAAAAATGTAAAAAACATAATGTGCATGAGCCTGTCAAAAGTTTGACCCAGATCAAACTAAAAACTATACTTTAATGCTGAAAATTAATGAAAATATGAAGATGGTAGGTGGAAAATTTTTGATACAGTGATTGGTGAATCGACTGCACTATAGAAGGATCATTTCTATTTTCAAATGATTTTTCGTTCGATCATCTAACCATCTATGGCCAGCTTTACAAGCTAAAGTTTAGGCACTTTTAGGGTGTGTGGGAACTAGTTTTGAGCTTAGAAATTTCAAGGACTCCACTCACCAACTTGCATTCTAAGGGTTTTTTTACCTACTTTTATTAAAAGGCATGTTCTTGTACAGCAGGTTTCATACTGGGGTTCTAAGGGGCAGACAAGCATAGAAAAGGAAGGTGTCAGCTAAACCTTTTCATTCAGACAGAGCTTTAGAGTGTCAGTACACAAGATGCTATTTATTTTTGACTGAACAATTGCATGTCTGTGTGTAACTAGGTTTATTGCAATACCTTTGCACACCTTGTGGATAATTCACTAAATGAAACAAATATTGAAAATAATATATATATGGAAAAGTAGTTTTTTCCTCCGGCACACTTTAGTGGATCGGAGCGGGTCGGATGTCAGCGGACATGTCACCGCTGACATCCGTCAATCCATAGACCTGAAGCATCCGTTCAGGTCCGCCTAAAAAACTGACAGGCGGACCTGAACGGTCTGCCCGTGTGAAAGGGGCCCACATATATTTGGTGAAGACCCATCCATGAACTGCAGACTTCTGGGAAAACTGGTGAGTCAATCACACAAGCAGGAAATTATGTTTCTGCGGGGTGGAGAGTACATATTCTGTGTACAGAACAACTCCTTGTAGCCATATTGCATTCCATTTATAGTAAATTACAGCAATTGCCGATTGAAAAGGAAAGTGTGTCCTTTGGCTTAACCACCTTGGCTACCAGTTTCTTCTGCAATTTTGAGTTCATCATTGGAGTAAGGAGCTCTGGGTAATGAGAAGTTATTTTCCGTGGTTGCCATCCAATAATGCTATGCTATACAACCCACTTGCTGACGATAAGGGTCAGTGTGTTTGGGTGATGGTGATGGGCTTCTTCTCCCTCTATATTTACAGAAATCTTCTATGAATTGATTTTGACTGCTTCAAAAAAAGGAAAACTTTTTTTCTATGGACTCTTTAATCATGGTCTTCCTATAGCGCTACATTTATATCCCACATATCTTTTATTGTATCCAACAATATTGTGACAGCTGCTTATCTTATTTTTTCTATTATAGTGCAACAAGTTTAATTTGTATATTTTGCCATAACGGGAAATCATTTTACCGACATTTCCATTTTCAGTTGGTTGATATCAGTTATTTTGGTACCTTATGTTGATTGCACACATTAAAATGTAGTCAAATCATGCTAAATGTTTGCCTATGTACAAAATCTAAGTACTTCACCTCTGAGATACCTATCAATTCCTTATCATAACAAATGTACATGTACCCAGGTCATTGAACATTACAGCATCAAACCCACAAATACCTCAGCAGGAGCTTCCGCTGGAAAACAATGGAACTGATCATTCGCATCTAATGGTAAATCATATATCTGGAAAATATGTGAGTAGTTACTGACCTCCACAACACAGAAACATAATTGCTTTGCTAGAAATCAATTTGTAAAACCCACAGAAAAAATATGAATGCTCTCTGAATTGCACACACAAAAAATGAAGAGCTAAAATTTGTTCATGCCTTTGTTGGGTGTGAGTGATGCTAACTTTTCACCAGGTCTTATCAAATGAAAATACATAGAGGATAAGTTTTACTATTTTATTAATTGATCCACAGAAAAAAATATGAACGTTCTCTGAATTACAGACACAAAAAAAATAGGAGGTGAAATGTGTTATGCCCTATACACATGACCGGACTTTCCAGCAGACAAGGTCCAACGGTCTTCCCGATGGACTTTCGGCGGACTTCCGACGGACTTTCCAAATGAACGGACTCGCACACACACGACCGGACTTTCCGGCAGAATAGGTCCGACAGTCTTCCCGACGGACTTTTGACAGAGTTACGGCGGACTTCCGAACGAACGGACATGCCAACACACGGAATAAAGTCCGTTCATTTTGAACGTGATGAGATACGACGGGACTAGAAAAGGAAGTCAATCTTGTCGATTTTATTGGCGAGATTAACACCTTGTGAGCCCCGTCGCAGAGCATACCAGGCCCTCGGGTCCGAATAAACGGCGTGGGGTCACCCCAAAATCCACACCAGACCCTTATCCAAGCATGCAGCCAGGCCGGTCAGGAAAGCTGGTGGGGACGAGCGAGCACCCCCCCTCCTGAACCATACCAGGCTGCATGCCCTCAACATTGGGGGGTGGGTGCTTTGGGGAAGGGGCTCCACCACCCCAAAGCACCTTGTCCCCATGTTGTCCTCCCGGCAACCCTGGCCGTTGGTTGTCGGGGTGTGCGGGCGGGGGGCTTATCGGAATCCGGGAGCCCCCTTTAATAAGGGGGCCCCCAGATCCCGGCCCCCCTTCCCTATGTGAATGAGTATGGGGTACATCGCACCCCACCCATTCACCTGAGGAAAAAAGTGTCAATAAAAAGCACACTAGACAGGTTTTTAAAGTAATTTATTAGGCAGCTCCGGGGGTCTTCTTCCGACTGTGGGGGTCTCTTCCAACTTCTCCGGCCTCTTCTCCGCTCTCCGGTTCTTCTCCCGCTCTCCGGTTCTTCTGCCGGACTCCTCCGCTATCTCCTGCTCTTTTGCCGCTCTCTTGCTAGCGGTGGCCCGGTCTTCTCCATCGACTTCTTCCCTCTTCTCTTCTTCCGATGTTGACACGACGCTCTCTCCCGCTGTAATGCTGTGTTCACGGTGCGCAACGACTTATATAAGCATGGAGCATGGTCAACGGGTGATGTCCCCTGGTGACCCCGCCCCTTATGATGTCACAGTCCCGGGGCATGCTGGGACTGTGCCGTCATAAGGGGCGGGGTCACCACCCAGTGACCTCGCCCCATGCCTATATAAGTCGTTGCGCACTGTGAACACAGCATTACAGCGCAAGAGAGCGTCGTGTCAACATCGGAAGAAGAGAAGAGGGAAGAAGACGATGGAGAAGACCGGGCCACTGCTAGCAAGAGAGCGGCAAAAGAGCAGAAAATAGCAGAGGAGCCCAGCAGAAGAACCGGAGAGCGGGAGAAGAACCGGAGAGCGGGAGAAGAAGCCGGACAGAGCAGAGAAGTCGGAAGAGACCCCGAAGTCGGAAGAAGACCCCCGGAGCTGCCTAATAAGTTACTTTAAAAACCTGTATAGTGTGTTTTTTTAATTGACACTTTTTCCCCCAAATGAATGGGTAGGGGTACGATGTACCCCATACTCATTCACACAGGGCGGGGGGTCAGGATCTGGGGGCCCCCTTATTAAAGGGGGCTCCCGGATTCCAATAAGCCCGCAGACCCCGACAACCAACGGCCAGGGTTGTTGGGAAGAGGCCCTTGTCCTCATCAACATGGGGACAAGGTGCTTTGGGGTGGGGGGGTCGCAGGGCACCCCCCTTCCCCAAAGCACCCACCCCCCATCCATACCAGACCTAAGGAACATTGTCACCTCTTTCTCGCGCTCGCTGTAATAGGAAAATATGTTTTTCCTAATGCAGCGAGCGCGAGATGTATAGTACCCTGTCGCTGAGATAGGATCGCGCAGGAAACATTCTCACGGGCAGGTGCTATAGCTGCCCTTGCATTGTATTTGGTCCGTCGGACCAGCATACAGACGAACGGGCTTCCCGATAGGAACTGGGTCCGGCGGAGTTCCGGCGGGAAGATTTGAAACATGTTTCAAATCTAAAGTTCGTCGGATTTTCGACCGAAAAGGTCAGTCGGAAGTTCGATGAAGCCCACACACGGTCGGATTGTCTGACGGATTCGGTCCATCGGACCAGTCCGGTCGAAAAGTCCACTCGTGTGTACAGGGCATTAGGCTCAGAATCTTCTGTGCAGAATAAAATCTATAAGCTTTGTTTCTGTTTAATTTTGTAAAGGAGTCTGCCAGTGCTACAGACCTGATAAAAAATAGTGTCACTGAGATGGTAGTAACCACCCAAGAAGAAGAGCTGATGGACTTATTGCCATGTTCAAGGTGAGTTCCAACATGTATTCTGTCAATATGCTTTTATTTGGTAAGATATACGGTATATTGTTATCAAATGCTTTTTTGCTTAGCTCACCTACCTGCTTTTTATAATCAAAATTAATATATGTATACAGGTCATTGAACAGTACAGCATTAAATATACAAATACCCAAGCCACCACTGATCAAGAACAAAACTGATAAATCGCATTTATTGGTAAATATATTCATTTCAAACATATCTTAGCAAAAATATACATCGTTATAGCAGAAAAAAATTGATTAGATAGATATTATATGTTTGCATCTGTCTGGTTTTTATATATCTGTACCTTGAAGTTGTATCCATGAAAAGCCTAAATGTTTATTTTATATTTTCTATACATTTTATTTATTTTTTGATAATAGCAATCTTATCAGAGTTCATTGACTAGTCCCAGAATCTCTAAGACATCAGAACTCAGTCCCAAAAGCATGACAAATAGGTGAGCAATTGTATATTGTTATGTCACTAATATTTAAACAAGCTATTCTAATCATTTTCATTCGTTTTATTGCGAATATTTTCTTACCACATTATAAAGAGTTTTATGTAATATGTTTCATAATTTGTAAAACATATGTATTTAACAAATAAACATTTATTACTGGGTGCTTCCATCATATATTGTTTTTACAGTATGCCAGGCTATTTAAGAAAGCAAAGCAGTAGCTCTGCAAATGTTGTTTCTTCTACAGACAGAAAGTCCACTAGGGCAACATGTTGGCTAGAAAAAGCAAGAGCTGTGCCTCCTTTGACTAGTCCAACTGTGAGCAATCTGTTAACAGAATACTGTTCACAGAAGCTGTTAACAGTAGAATGCACAGCACAAAAGGCTGTTACTTAGGTGATCCTGTTTTCAAATTATACCTGCTGTACTGGTAAGGAAGGAGTGTAATATAAAGTAAGAAGGATCTGAAATATTCATGCATAGCTGAGTACTTTTCAATGAATGTACATCTTTATGAACTGAAATGAGGATCATTTCATGATGGATGGATCATTTTGATCATAGCTATTTTGTGGTGGAATATGTGTCCATTTATACATTTTTTTTTACTTTATTTACATTACTATACTTTTATTGTGTTTGCATTGTTCTATAAATTGCTATATTAAGAAAAAATGCAATGTGATATGTTAACATGATAGTAATAACCAGAGAGACCTTTGCCTAAGAAAGCAGCAATGTGTGATGTTTATTTATTTGCGGAAGTTGAAGGTAAATTCATATAACAGTATTATTCTAAGAGCTGAGAAATATTATGTTTTAGAGGATTTGGTATTTAGAGTGACTGAATTTTTCCATCTTTTGTGCCTGTAATCTGGAATTATCTGGAATTACAGCATAGAGTATAAGGTATCATCTACATGTTCTTTTTTAGCTCAGACCAGCTGGCCACGAGGCAAACATATGTGACTTCAATGGATCATGCTTCTTCTGTGCAGAATTTCCTCTCCACTAGTCTTTTTCTACAAAGTAAGAAAATAAAAATACATTATAACAATTTGTATATTTTGGAATATACCATCTTCTTCTAGTTTTGACATAAAATAATTAGGTGTTTGATAATAATACAAAGAGCAAAGAACCCTTAGCTCTAAATTAGGTCTCCAGGAGTTCTAATCTGGATTGTATATATGGTTACACAAATTAGAAACAGAGTAAAGTAATGTAAAGTTGTTTATAAAATGTATATCTTATTTAGTGCATGCTTTTTTGTGATGGCTGTTCAAGCAGCCCAGGTCTATAAATGTTGCAGTGTATCCTCTGCTAATGTATATGTCAAGAGTAAGGCAATTTGTCTACATACATTTGCAACAGATAAAGCAGAGATGAAGAATAACATAGACTTCATCCAAAGAGCAATGTAATGTAGGCAACCTCCTCTGGCAGGAAAAAGGGGGAGGGAGGGAAAGAGGGATAGGAAGGAAAAGACAAGTGAGCTAGGTATTTCTTCCACAAATTTGGGACCAAAAGTCTTAAACGTGAACTATACAGTACATAACTGAGACTAGAAGGGAACAGAGAAGTTAGGGCATAATTAAGCCAAGGTTCCCATCTCAAAAGTCATTTTTGTTACACAAATTTAAAATTGGGCCTGCTACTGAAATACCCCCAAATTTTCTAGTTTGCCATTTATGGCATGTGTTACTAGACACGATGAGCATTGAACGAACTATAATTCTATTCAATGAAATAAAAAATAAAAAAAACAGGACCACATTGCTAATTGCTAGACTGAAGGTATATTGTACGTTATTGTAACTATAATTTTACATTATATTTAACACGAATTTCTATACAGCAATGCCAAGGTTTTAAAAAGGGGCTTATATGTAAGAATACTATTTTTTTTTATTATGGACTAGGGCATGTC